>NC_091782.1:4848484-5151515 GCF_029378745.1 Bos indicus | reverse complement strand
TGCCAGGAAAAACTCTAGTCACACATTTATTTTCTAAAATGATGCTGTGGCTTAACTGGAATTCATTCTCCTTGGAGACGTTCCTCTTTTTCTACTTCTTTGGCTGCCTTAAGACTAGAGGAGTCTTCTTCCTCTGTACGAACCAAGGAAGTCTTTAGGTTTTAGAATTAATCCACGTTTCTATTTCATTTAAAAGCTATAGCATTCATTTCGCTTTTTTTTCCTTTAGTTATATTAAAACTACTTTTATACAGGATGTAATCAGTTTGTTAGTATAGACCTAACTAAAAATGTATTATTTCTGTTTGACATAGTTTCTAATGCTAAAAATACCTAACTTCCTAAGTAAATGTAATACCAGAAATCTTAATAACCATCAGCTCCTGACATTTCCTATTAAAATAATGGCCTTTAAGTCACAACATTTCCTCTGCCAGCATACACTGTCCTTGGACCTGTTATCCAGTGGGGACTGAAAACTTCATTTAGATGGATCTATTCTCGGGCTTGTGGGCAAGAGAGAAACACACACACACACACACACACACACACACATGAGCCTAGGACTGAGAACATACCCCTGACGTTGGCAAGCTACATCACGTGGGGCTGGCCTGGCTCGGGCCACAGGTAGCGCTGGGTCAGCCCTGCCTGGGAAGTCACAGGCCCTGCCCTCTAGCCCCAGGCCCTCCCTCCTGTCTCTCCATGGCTTTAAGCTGCCACACTTTACTCCAGGGAACAACACAGCACTCCTCCTGCCGGAAGACACTGGCCTCACGCAATACCTAATGGTCAGCGAAGTCAGTAGAGGACCTGCTTCTCTCGTTAACAGAACAGTGATTTCCGACTCTGTAACTAATAGATGGAACCAAGTCTGAAGGGCGGTGGTTTCACTGGCACTAATGCTGACTTTCTATCAAGCTGAGAATAATCTATTGCTATCCACCTGCTAAGAGGAAACACAGGAGAGATTTAAGAAATGAAACTTACAAACTCAAATTTTTTTTCTTCCTTTCTTTGCCTCATGGCCTGGCGTGTGGGATACTAGTCTCCTGACCTGCCATCCAACCTGTGCCTCCTGCAGTGGAAGCATGAAATCTTAACCCTGGACCACCAGGGACACCCCTCAAAATCAGAATTACTGGTCACATGAAAGGAGAAGAAAATTTTTCAAAAGTTCTGTCCCCTTACATGAAGATTTGAAAATATACCTGAAATGTACGAAATGGGCTGGACTCTCTGGGCCGCTGGGGGTGTGGCTGAGACCCCACAATTACACTGTCCCCCAGCAACCCTGCACATTCAAAAGGGCAGGCGGCTTCTCTGAGAAGTGGGCGAGGTGACAGCTGAACTGTGCACCTCTGTGAATCAGGGGGCAACTCAACAGGAACCCACGTGGAGTGTGACGGTGACAGTCCCCCGTACCCCGTCCACTCGTGAACGCTCACCGAGGACCCATGAGGGCCCCGGCACGCAGCAGTGAACAAAACAGACCAAGGGTCAGTCCTGCGGACCTCAGAGCTAACGAAGGAGAAAGATGATGAACAAAATAAGTGAGAGTAAAGACCACAGCTAGTCCGGGCAGCACTGGTCTGTGTCTGGGCAGGAGCAGGTGGTGGATACAAACCACAACAGCAGTGTCAGACCAGCTAAACCAGAGCAGAAGAAAGAGAAATGGACAGACATCGGAAGACCAAGTCAGGAGTCCTGAGGAGGGACACGCACACCTTCCCAACCCCTCTCCCCTTGCCCTGTGGGCAGGATCACAGAAGTGGGGGGAAAGCAAGGTTTCCTGTGGGACGACCCCGGGGCTGGATCTCTCCCTCCCTCTCGTTTCTCTTACCTTCATCTCTTCCAGCTGCCGCTGCAGGTTTTTAGGGTCCACGGCAATGGGCTCGGATAAGTGTCTGCTGGCTGTGGCCTCACAGGCCTGGAGCCCAGAGAGAAGCCCGCTCGAGGCGTCTTCGTAGTGCTGGTATTTATCCACCAGGTCTTTGAGGTTATTCCCGAGGACATTGCACTGAGAATCCAACAAAGGAAGAGTGGGAATCAAAATCTGCTACCTCTATACACAGTCTTCAGGACCTAGGAGTCATGCCACCTGTAAGACGCCAGACTTCAACCACAGCGAGCGACACCTACAGAGCAAAGAGCTTCTCCTTTATATGAAGGTGCTTCCTCTAACCAATCAGAAAGTCACCTTAAACGTGAGCCGACAGATTACATTTATGCCAGTTCAAAAACATACGCACAGGGCTGGGTCTTCAGCTAGACTGAAGGCCCTAAGTGTCAGTCATCAGAGGGGCTCATCTCACAGAGTTGACACACCAGGCGTAGAGTGTACATCAGACAGAGACATGGTCCCTGTGCTTCATGTTGCACAAGACTGATCAACTTCTCTATGTTGCACAAGACTGATCAACACGAGGAGGGAAGAATTCAGACCAGGAAAAGAAAAGGCCAACAGTCAATGATGCTCCGCAAGCCATGGATGCAGCCTGGTCAACCTGTTCAGTTTATACTCTAAACTGGGACATGTTTTCTCTTTTTTATTTCTTTCACTGTTTTTAAACAAAATTCTCTTACTGGTCCACAAGAATAATAGAAATGGAAACTGTCTCTTAGCCACTCAGTATTAAAATAATACCAATCAAATATACATGTAAAGCAAACACTTGTGAAGCGAATTTTAAGAGACAAAGATTCCTTTCTCAAGTTTGAGGCTGCAAAGTACTCTATAGTTACAGTTTATATTTCAGTTGCTCAATCGTGTTTGACTCTTTGCCACCCGATGCACTGCAGCACACCAGGCCTCCCTGTCCACCACCAACTCCCAGAGTTCACTCAAACTCATGTCCACTGAGTCGCTGATGCCATCCAAACATCTCATCCTCTGTCGTCCCCTTCTTCTCCCACCTTCAACCTTTCCCAGCATCAGGGTCTTTTCAAATGAGTCAGCTCTTCGCATCAAGTAGCAAAAGTATTGAGTTTCAGCTTCAGCATTAGTCCTTCCAATGAACACCCAGGACTGATCTCCTTTAGGATGGACTGGTTGGATTCCTTGCAGTCCAAGGGACCCAGAAGAATTTTCTCCAACACCACACGTCAAAAGCATCAATTCTTGTCACTCAACATTTTTTATGGTTCAACTCTCACATCCATACATGACTACTGAAAAAACCATAGCTTTGACTAGACGGACCTTTGTTGGCAAAGTAATGTCTCTGCTTTTTAATATGCTGTCTAGGTTGGTCATAAGGAGAAAGCAATGGCAACCCATTTGCCTGGAAAATCCCATTGGTGGAGGAGCCTGGAAGGCTGCAGTCCATGGGGTCACTGAGGGTCAGACACAACAGAGCGACTTCACTTTCACTTTTCACTTTCATGCATTGGAGAAGGAAATGGCAACCCACTCCAGTGTTCTTGCCTGGAGAATCCCAGGGACAGGGGAGCCTGGTGGGCTGCCATCTATGGGGTCACACACAGTCGGACACGACTGAAGCGACTTAGCAGCAGCAGCAGCAGGTTGGTCATAACTTTTCTTCCAAGGAACAAGCATCTTTTAGTTTCATGGCTGCAGTCACCATTTGCACTGATGTCGGAGCCCCAAAAATAAAGTCATTGTTTCCACTGTTTCTCCATCTATTTGCCATGAAGTCATGGGACCAGATGCTAGAAACATGCTAAAAACATGATTTTAGTTTTCTGAATGCTGAGTTTTAAGCCAACTTTTTCACTCTCCTCTTTCACTTTCATCAAGAGCCTCTTTAGTTCTTCTTTGCCTTTGGCCATCAAGGTGGTGTCATCTGCATATCTGAGGTTATTGCTATTTCTCCCGGCAATCTTGATTCCAGCCTGTGCTTCATTCATCCCGGCATTTAGCATGATGTACTCTGCATATAAGTTAAATAAGCAGGAAGACAAAATACAGCCTTAATGTACTGCTTTTCCTATTTGGAACCAGTGTGTTCTTCTATGTCCAGTTCTAACTGTTGCTTCTTGACCTGCATACAGATTTCTCAGGAAGCAGGTCAAGTGGTCCCATCTCTTGAAGAATTTTCCACAGTTGGTTGCGGTCGGCACAGTCAATAAAGCAGAAAGAGATGTTTTTCTGGAACTCTCGCTTTTTTGATGATCCTACAGATGTCGGCAATTTGATCTCTGGTTCCTCTGCCTTTTCTAAATCCAGCTTGAATATCTAGAAGTTCACGGTTCACATACTGTTGAAGCCTGGCTTGAAGAATTTGAGCATTACTTTGCTAGCATGTGAGATGAGTGTAATTGTGCGGTAGTTTGAGCATTCTTTGGCATTGCCTTTCTTTGGGATTGGAATGAAAACACCTTTTCCAGTCTTGTGGCCACTGCTGAGTTTTCTGAATTTGCTGGCATATTGAATACAGCATTTTCACAGCATCATTCTTTAGGATTTGAAATAGCTCAACTGGAATTCCATCACCTCCACTAGCTTTGTTCATAGTGATGCTTCCTAATGCCCACTTGACTTCACATTCCAGGATGTCTGGCTTTAGGTGAGTGATCACACCATTGTGATTATCTGGGTAGTGAAGATCTTTTTTGTATAGTTCTGTGTATTCTTGCTACCTCTTCTTAATATCTTCTGCTTCTGTTAGGTCCATACCATTTCTGTCCTTTATTGTGCCCATCTTTGCATGAAAAGTTCCCTTGGTATCTCCAATTTTCTTGAAGAGATCTCTAGTCTTTCCCATTCTATTGTTTTCCTCTATTTCTTTGCATTGATCACCGAGGAAGGCTTTCTTATCTCTCCTTGCTATTCTTTGGAACTCTGCATTCTAATGGTTCTATCATTCCTTTTCTCCTTTGCCAAAGTACTCTGCGCTTAGAGCCAAAATACACACACCACCTGCTGGTCAAAATGGGTAGTACAGAGTTTTATAGTCAGGGCTGCCTGGAAACCACACTACGTGAACTAAAAAATAACTTTACAGTCTTAATCTTTAAATACATATTGCAGAAGTAAAGTAGATGAATAAGACTGATAGAAGCAAGATGAAAATGCCTTATTTTCCCTGCTTCAGTTTTCAAATTTCTTGCTTCTAATTCCAAAACTAAAGTAACAGGACAGAGTGAAAACTATAGGTACAGATTAAAAAGTTAAAAATGAAATAACCTTATTGCACAGAAAATGAAGTCAAAAAACAAAATGAATACCGATGGAATCAGAGAAAATATTTGCAAATGGTGAAACCAAAAAGGGCTTAAATTCTAAAACATATAAACTGCTCATACAACTCAATAACAAAACAAAATCCAATTGAAAAATGGGCAGAACTAAATAGACATTTATCCAAAGAAGACATACAGATGGCCAAGAGGCACATGAGAAGATGCTCAACATCACTAAATAGTAAGCGAAATGCAAATCAATATTACGAGGTTACCACCTGACACCAGTCATAATGGGCATCATCAGAAAGTCTACAAATAATAAAAGCTGGAGAGGGTGTGGAGAAAACGAAACCCTACTACACTGTTGGTGGGAATGTAAACTGGTGCAGCCACTATGGAGAACAGTAGGAAGTTGCCTCAAAAAAAATAAAATTGGAGCTACCACCTAATCTAACAATACCACTCCTGGGCATACATTCAGACAAGCACTCTAACCGCTATGTTCATAGCAGTGCTAATTCACAATGGCCAAGACATGGAAACTACTTAAGTGTCCATTGCTATTGCTAAGTCACTTCAGTCATGTCCGACTCTATGTGATCCCATAGACGGCAGCCCACCAGGCTTCTCTGTCCCTGGGATTCTCTAAGCAAGAACACTGGAGTGGGTTGCATTTCCTTCTCCAATGCATGAAAATGCAAAGAGAAAGTGAAGTCGCTCAGTCGTGTCCGACCCTCAGCGACCCCATGGACTGCAGCCTTCCAGGCTCCTCTGTCCATGGGATTTTCCAGGCAAGAGTACTGGAGTGGGGTGCCACTGCCTTCTCTGTAAGTGTCCACAGATAGAGACAAATGGATAAAGAAGAGGTGGTACGTATATACAGTGGAATGTTACTCAGCCTGAAGAAGAATGAAATTATGCCATCTGCAGCAACATGGATGGATCTAGAGATGATCGGTGAAGTTAAGTCAGAAAGAGAAAGACAAATGCCATATGATATCACTTGTACGTAGGATCTAAAATATGACACAAAGTTGCCTGAGAAACAAAAGCAGAATCATAGACATAATCCCAGACTCCTAACCTTTCCCTCCCTCAGAGGAAAAGCAGAGGTGACTAGCAGAGGTGAGCTATCTTACATAGAGAGGATTAGCAACACAGGACTGGGGACTATATTCATTGTCTGTGATGAACCGTAATGGAAAGAATATCAGAGAGAATGTATGCACGTGTACAACTGAGTCACTTTGCTGTATAGCAGAAATTAACATGACGTTGCAAATCAATTAGACATCAATTTTAAACACTGCACTTACCTTTGTGTAGAGGGACCTGAAACGCTCGGTGGCGCGGTCCAGCCGGCCCTGCACTTCTCTGTGGGCGGCAGAGGTGTCCACCTGGTCCCGATCAGCCCGGCCGCCTCCCTCTCTCCCGCCGCAAGACTTGGCTGCCTCCAGCACTCTGTTGCCAGAGATGGTGATGTACCTCAAGTCCCCTTTGTGCGAAATGACGTCTTCCGAGAAGCTCTTCTGCCGCTTGAGCTTGGCCGTCAGCCCGCTGAGGTCGTCCGCGCCGGCCTCCAGGTTCTGCAGGTCCTGCTCTGCCTGCTGAAGCCACTGCTCAAACTCACCGCAGTCCGTGTCGAACTTCTGCAGCTCCTCCTGCAGGGAGCGCGTCCGGCGCACCGCCGTCTCCGATGCAGCCAGCGCGCTTTCGAAGTGTGTCTTCAGCTCCGTCACGTTCCTCTGCAGCTTCTCCTTCTCCTCCGGGCACAGGTGGTGGCCCTGCGTCTCCAGCAAGGCTTGGGCCGCCTGTGTGGCCGCGAGGACCGCCTGCTGCTGGGCCACGAGCTCCGCGTGCTGCGCCTGCGCGAGAGCGGTGGGGTCAGGGCGTGGGGTCTCCCGGCCCCTGACGCTCACCCCCGCCTCCCGCCACCCCGGGCGCCCCGCCTCTGCTCCACTGATGAATTTCCCCAAAGGAGGGGAGGCTCAGCTCATCTTAGGATTTCCAGTCTTCTCTGGAAAGGACTTGGGCAAGCGCACAAAACAAGTACCGTTTTGAGAAGTTTGGGGAGGAACAGAACAAATTACTCTTCCAACTTGAAAACAAGCACCCACCACCTGCTCTAGTTCGGCTCATCCCTTCCTCACGAGCTCCCTAAAGGGACGGGGAGCGTCTTCACCTGATTATTGATCAAGGAAGTATGATGTTTGCTTACGAAATGATCTTGAAAAAATACTTAATAGGAAAAAAAGAATCTATAATTTGAAAGCATAAAAAAACACACACACACACAAAGATAAGCAGTAAGCAAGAACAATACACATTTGGAGAAGCTCAAGGGAAGTCAGAGGAGCATGTACAATAGAGGAGCATCTTGGAGCTGCTCCTGGGCTGGCTGAGCCTCGGTTTCCACAGTGGAAAGAGGACAATACCCTACAGTCACAGATATTCGGAAAGGACCACAGGAAGCCACGCGGGAAGAACACTGCCCTCAGAGCCTGGCACACCCAGGGATCCAGGTCCACCCTGGGGGCGGAGCACAGAGCAGGTCACAGGTGAGGGGCTGCTCGCTGGTGTGCACAGCTACCCACCCTGGCCCCTCAGGGCAGCCATGCAGGCCTCAGAAGGCCAGGAGCCCTTCCTCTCCAGCCATAACCAGCTTCTTCCATCCACCCCATCATGCCATTAAAATGTGGTCAAAAGCATAATGGAAAAGACACAAGTGTATACATATGTATGACTAGATCACTTTGCGGTACCATAGAAACTAGCACAACACTGTAAATCAACTATACTTCAATTTTTAAAACATGTAATAATCCTTTGGGGCCATTTCTGCATTTCTTGTGATGACTTACTTGAAGCCAGATGCCTGATCCCAACCACTTCCAAACCCCCTCTGGGACCTGACTGTCCCCCACCCCCGCCGACCAGGCACCTGGCCTCCACCTCTACCCATCCCCACCCGCAGATGCGCTGGGACCCTTTTCTCCAGCTGTTCTCTTGTCTGGCTCCAGCTCTACCCCAAAATACTTGCCTGGCAACCCCCATCTCCCCTAAGTCTTGCCACAAATCTCCCTCTCCTGTGTGTCCCTTCTCTGTTGATCCTATTAACCCTGAAAGAGGGCCCCAATCCCATACTCACCCAACCCATACCCAGCTCAACTCAGTAGGAAGTCGCTGCCTCCCAGCACCCACAGAATGCAGATGGTTACCACCTGCCCAGTCATCCTCAGCCCCGCAGACAAGAACCAGGATGGGATTCATTCTGCTCATGACCGACAAAAGAGCTGGCACCCAGGGGCTGAGAAAAGATCACGCCAGCCATCAGATGAACAGGGCCGAGAAGCACTGCTGTGGGGCAGCTTGTCCTGAAAAGTCTGATCCCAGACATCAGCAGAGAACAGACTCACCAGTCCTGGTCCCCACCCTGCCTGTAACAACACCTGCTGTGTGGCAGACATATGCAAGGACTTCTGTCTCAATGACTTTTCTCCCACAGGTGATGTCTTCCATACGTGAGTTATATTCACAGGACGCCTCCGTCCAGTGGGCTGGACAGGTGTAATCATACCTGTAGGTCACCCGATCCGTCCTTCCCTCTGACAGATGAGGGGAGACAGGCTGCAGGTGGGGAAGCACCGAGCCCAGGATGCGTGGCACAGACAAAGAGCTGGCCCCAAAGCCCTGTGCTCCTGAGCCTCTGGGCCATCTTTCCGCTCTGCCAGGAGAGCGGGAATTTCTAAGTTCCTTAGGTTCCCATCTTCTCAGCAGTAAAGCATTCAGAAGGGTAAACGTCATACTGTGGCCAAAAACAAGGGTTTCCTGGGCAGCACCTGTGTGTCTGGTCCACCCTGGTATTTTCCACTCCTTCAGTAGAGTTTCTAACCTTTCCCGACTCCTCTGTAACTGACTCACAAGGTTCCTTTAGGAAATCGTTACATTTTTCATTTTAAGACGCAATTACAGTCAGGTTTTGAAATAACCTCTTGAAATTGTGATGTAATGAACACCCCACTCCTCTTCTGGTTTACTTTCTAATTCCTTTAATAGAATAGCTTCTCAGAGAGCACTCTGTTCCCAAAACGCCAAAGATAAAGGCTCAGAGGCAAACAGCAGAACCACAAACATTTCTGAAACCCACCAAAAGCCAAACACTGAAATAAAATGATTAAAACACTCTCTAAAAACAGCTTTCAAACGCCCCCTTGGCTCCTGGAACCGCATTCACATCAGCTCTGACTTCCTTCATGCAGTAAGCTTTCACTCCTCTCCTCTACAGCACCTTCACCAAACAGACAAGCTGAGGTCTGCAGAGGACTCGCATGAACCCAAAAGGACACAGCAGGCACGGACTGGAATTCAGCAGAGGGACTCACAGCCTAGGTTTAAGCCCAAACTCCATCCCTCACTAGAAGCATGACCTGGCCAAGCCAGCTCATTCTGTAAGTTACTTTTCCCATCTGTTGTTGTTCAGTCGCTAAGTTGTGTCCAACTCTTTCGCAACTCCGGCAACTACAGAAGCCAGGTTACTGTGTCCATGGGATTTCCCAAGCATTCCCAAGTATTCCAAGAATCCTGGAGTGGGTTGCCATTTCCTTCTCCAGGGAACTGTCCCGACCCAGGGATCAAACCCAGGTCTCCTGCACTGGCAGGTGGATTCTTTACCACTGAGCCACCAGGGAAGCCTTCCCATCTGTAAAATGAGAATAATAATAACATTAACAATAATAAGCTCATCACCGTTATAATTGTATTCTCATTTTACAGAGTAGTGGGGAGGACGAAAGGGACAAAGTGATGAGTCAAGCCGGGAAGAGCTTTGAAGTTTGCCTGGACCACTGTCACCGCTCTACGAATGCTAGCTATTATTGTTACTGCTGTTAATTCCTTACAACTCTGCTTTACAGAGAAGAACTCCACATTTAATGATGTAGTTCTCATTGCTTTTGACTTGTTTACAGTTCTCAGCACAACTTATTCTGACATAATGATGGGCCTAGAAAAAAAGGACTTTACTCTCAAGGGTCCCTGAACTTTGAAGGGACAACTCATGTGCTAAGTTCTTCCTATCTTTATAGACCCGAAAAGAGACTCTAACAATATCCTGTTTGAAACAACACACCTTCATCTTCTGGTACTGCTGGTTCAGGTTCTCCTCGGTGGTCCCGACACGCCCGTCAACATCCGTGTCCAACAGGTTACCGTTAAACTCATCCTCTTCTCCCATCATCAACTTGCCATCACCCTCTTGAAAGTGCGTCCCGTTCTGCTCAATGATCTGTTTCGGCTCCATCGCTGCCCGTCCTGAGTCTCTTTCAACATTTGCCAACCAGTCCAAGAGGTTTTCGATTTTGGTTTTGCTCTCTTCCAGCTGCTTCGCAGCCACGACCTGGGCAGGAAAAGTCACAATAGGTAACAGTGAATGTGGGCCGAGGCATGGGTGTTTAGACATTCCGAAAGCAAATAGTTAGATCACTGAAAAATCAGAGTGGGGAAACAAACCAGACCCACGCTGAAAACTGAACATTATGAAATTAAGTCTTACAGCAACTGGTAGTTACTCTGAAGTTTCCATTGTTCTTAAAATACATTCCAAAATTATAACTGATGAGACCTCAAACATCTCACAAGTACAAAGTTCCACAATCCCACTTAGATTTTTTTTTTTTAAAGTTCAACAAAGCCTACACACTACTATATGTAAAAGAAATTAAGCTACAAGAAGGGAATCCCCTGGTAGTCCAGCGGTTAGGACTTGATGCTTTCACTGCCGAGGACACAGGTTTGATCCCTTATCAGAGAACTGTGCAAGCTGCAAGGCCCAAAAAAAAGGCTGCAAGGATATATGGTACAGCACAGGGAATACAGCCAATATTATATAGTAACTATCTATTGAATATAACCTTTAAAAGCTGTGAACCACTGTGTTGTACATCTGTAACTTCTATAATATTGCACATCAACTTTGATAAAAAAAATTTTAAGTTCAGCAAGGCCAATTCTTCAAATCTGGTCAATTACATGCATGAAAACCCCAAATTCTAGTCTCTGCGCTAATCATCGCTTTGACCTCCTGACAGCAGGTAACAAATCAAGGCCCTGGAGAGCCTCGTCATTCTCAACAAAGCTGCAGGAGTGGGCACCACACATCTGAATAAGGACCTTTTCCGTTTCCTCTCGGATTGCTGTCGTCACAACCTTGTCCAGCTCTTTCTTTGACTGCTCCGCCTTTATAGTCAGCTGTTCACACTTTATCTTAGCTTCGTTCAGTTTCTGTTCAATCACAGCCTTATCTTCTCGTGACAGCTTTTCACCACTCTCTTTTAAGAAATTTTCTGTGTTTTTCACTATTTCTGCCAATGCCTGTGCACTTCCTTGCATATCTTTCTGTAATTCCTTTTAACACAGAAGAAAAAAAATTATTAAATTAGTAAACCTATTTAATTCTTTCAAAACCATCATTCTGAAAGTGGGGGTAGGTGTGGGCAGAGGAGAATGCATACAATGCATACAGGTTGAAAAAGCATATTCAATACAATGTTCATCTGAATGGTTTTATTTAAATCATAATATTTAATGTAATTTGAAACCTCAAAGAATATTAAAGAAAGATATAAGATTTGCATGGTTAATAAATGGATGTGGTTTGTAAAACACTGAAAAGAAATATTTAGTATAATCTTTACAAATTTGCACACATCAGATTTTTTTACATTATGTGAGTACATAATAAAAGTTTTTAAATACATGTTAATATTATCAATTCTGTTTCTAAACATTAACATCTATCTACTGCTCAAAATAAAAACAAATAATTCCCTAAATTATGAGCTAAGTTGTTCCTAAGATAATTTCCAAAGACAATTTTTTTCTACTAAATGCCAGAGTTCTATAAAATGTAATGTTTGCTTCTTTGCCCTGGCTGCTAGGAAGCTCAGAGTAAGATCTCTCCTCAAGTAATACAGCTTTCCTCTCGTTAGATTTCTCTATGTAATTCTTCCTCTTTTTTTCACCCATTATAATTTCATTCTCTATATTGCACTATGTTTAACTCTTCATGCTATGTTCCCCCATAACTTAAGGCTCCCCAAATTTTTCTGGGAAGTATCTGAATTGAAAGAGACAGTGTCCAGTTGTCCCAGCACCACCGAGTGAAGAGGCTTTTTCTCCTTGTATATTCTTTTTTTTTTTCCTTGTATATTCTTGCCTCCTTCGTCATAACTAATTGACTGTAAGTGTGTGGGTCTATTTTGGGACTCTATTCTGCCCCATTGATTTCTGTGTCTGTTTTGTGCCGACACCATCTCGTTTTATGGCAATAGCTTTGCAGGACAGTTTGAAATCCAGAAGCAAGATAACTCTAGCTTTGTTCTTTTTCAAGATTGCTTTGGCTATTCAAGGTCTTTGTAGTTCCATATAAACTTTAGGATTATTTGCTGTAGTTCTGTGAAAAATGTCATGGGTACTCTGATAGGGATCACACTGAATCTACAGATTTCTTTGGGCGGTATGGACAATTTTTACAATGTTAATTCTTCCAATCTATGAATACTATGTATAGAATACATAAGATATAAGAATATATTGTACAGCACAGGGAATATAGCCAACATATTAGTTTTAAATGGAGTGTAATCTGTTAAATGTTGAGTCACTGTGTTCTGTGTGTGAAGCTAATATAATACTGTAGTCAACTATACTTTAAAATATATAAATATATTTTTTTAAAAGAGATACATTTCACTGAGCCACTGCTGCTGCTGCTACTGCTAAGTCGCTTCAGTCATGTCCGACTCTGTGCAACCCCATAGACGGCAGCCCACCAGGCTCCCCCGTCCCTGGGATTCTCCAGGCAAGAACACTGGAGTGGGTTGCCATTTCCTTCTCCAATGTACTATACGGCATTAACTTCTGGTCCCCTGACATATAATATTTAACTCTGACAGTAACGTTGCAGTGGAAGTATGAGCAACAGAGTCAGTGAGGCTCTGAGAGCTTCAGAGTCTGGGAGCAGAACCAGGAACTATCTCACAGCGAAGAGAATGTCCCTTCTCCTGACACCGAAATAAAGCTTTCTTTATCTGTTACTATTGCTTGTTCCTTCAGTGAAAAGAAACAAATCTCAGAGAACAATGAAAGGAATGAGATGAACCAAGAACCCAAACTCATGGACGTGTTTCCTGATTTGTGAGTGACTTGGTCTTCAGTGGATTCAGATTTTAACTCATCATACAAGGTTTCTCCCCACCTATCAAACTTCCTCTATATGTCTCCTCCATTCAACATCTCACCAAAACAAAGTCAAGAAAATTACCTGGCTGGCTGGAGCTTGAAATACAACTTTTAGTATGAAGTTTCAAGCTCAGATCTAGGGGTGTCTTTGGTGCACCCTGCCTCTGAAAAGGTAAAGGGATGACTACTTTCCAGTAGCCCCAACTGCTTTCCAAATACCAGTACTCCAAGTCAACATGGACTCGACCCCCGAACGCAAAGCTGGACTCTACCTCTTGCTTGGACTGGTACTTCTTTAACTCAGCCGTGCCATCTCCAATCACGAAGGCTTCCTGGTGACCGATGAGGCGGTTTTCGGTTTGGGTGAGGAGGTCGCAGATGCCCTGCAGTTTCTCTTTGTACTCCTGCTGACGCTCGGCCACCAGCTGAAAGGAGGAAAACCACAGCCTTGTGAACTGGTCCCCAGCTCACTGCTGTCACAGCTGTTTACCACAACACATTTTGCAAGTTTCGTCTACATAAGCGTCCCTACGTATGCTGTAAACACGATAGCAGTGGGGTGTACACTGAGCGAGTGACACAGAACGCGAGAGCGTGGCTCATGCACACGGAAGGAGGCCACGCTTCGATGGCACCGCTCAACAGAACACTGGCCACGCGTATGTGTAAGAGGTGGAGCTTCTGACCGACGGGAAGAAACATCCCATTTCCTGAAGCTCTGGGAACCTGCGACACACACAATTAATTCTGCAAAAGGATATCAAAACAGAAGTTAGTTGTGATCAGTCTGTGAGCACATATTTGTTATGCGTAGACAGGATATCATGCTGGAGACCACGCTTATTCTTCCAGAAGAGATCGAAGGAGCTTTGCACAAGGTCTCGTGCCTTCATCACTGGGGCCAATTCTGTCCCCACCTCTGCGCACTGTTCCTACTGAATGGACCACCCCAAACAATTCATTACATCATCCTAAGAGATTAATCGAGCCATTGGTTGCATCTTTTGTCTATTAAATTCACTCTACTCATTCTACAGCCATGGATCAGGTTGACTAGGAGCCTGACACGTGCCAGGCAAGGTCCTAAGAGTTTTAATTCTTTCTTTCATTGATGCCCATGATACTACTGGGTAAGCACTGCTACAATCTCCAATTTCCCAGTGAGAAAACCGGTTCAGTGACTTGCCCTGGGTCCCCACAGTGGGTGAGTGGTGTGAACAGGGTGTAAGCTTAGGCAGCCTGGCTCCAGAGCCCAGTCCCATCCAGCTGGGCCACCCTGCTCCCAAGAAGAAGAGACACCCTTAACCTTCACTCTCCATATGTTCATCAGTTTATCCCTGGACACTTCTCAGTGCATACACATTTCTTCCTCCTAGGGAAAAAAATTACAACCCTCCCCTAAAAGCAGCAGTTTGAGGGAGTCATGAAAATTAAAAGCCTTCTTAGGACCAAAAATACCTTTATATATTGTAGAATTGCCACATCATACCCTGTCCATTCACTGCCATTCCAGAAAACCCTTCCTATCTTTTCCTACCCACAGCCCCTGGGGTCTACATTACAGGTTTCACACTGAAGCACTAAAAGCCAAGAATTTCGACTCCACAAAGAAAGGCAGACCTTCTGATGATCGAGATCTTGTTCTAGCTGTAACTGAGCCTCTAAATGTTCCACCTGGGTAGTTACTGAGTCCTGCATGTCAAGGAAACCCTTCTGAGTTGTGTTTAAGAGCCTTAATAGTTGTCTGCTTTGGGTGGGAGACAGATCTTGAGCGTGTTCAGAGATGAAGAACTGCACGTCAAAGGCGGTGGTCTCCAGCTGCGTCTTGGTGTGTCCGAGGTCTTTCAACACATTCTGTGAACAAAGTAGCACTAGTTATGAACAGCAAGTTAAGCCATAATAGAAAGCTTCTATCAACAGTAACATTTATTACAAAATACGGGGGCTTCCCAGGTGGCGCTAGTGGTAAGGAACCCAGCTGCCAATGCGAGACATAATGAGACTTGGGTTCATTCCCTGGGTCTGGAAGATTCCCTGGAGGAGGGAATGGGAACCCACTCCAGTATTCTTGTCTGGAGAATCCCATGGACAGAGAAGCCTGCCAGAGGAGTCCATGGGATCTCAAAGAGCTGGACACAACTGAGCGACTAACACACACACATACACACACACACTTTATCTTACTGATTTTGATACTTGCCTTGAGAAACTCCAAGCTTTGTTTTATGAGTTCAGCATCTCGAACTGTCATGATCTCCACATCCTTCACAGATTTGCTCGTCTCCGATATCCAACATGAGAATGACTGGAGTTTCTGCAGAAACTCTTCATGGGAAACGGCTAGTTTAGACTAGAAAATAAAAATTGCGTGTTCATTTTTATCTTTCCCCACATTTTAAATCCTACAAATAATGATCCTGTGTTAAGGGCTTAACAATTTAAGAACAAATATTTCGTCTTATGACTAAATTTTCAAACCCTCAACTTTCTCCCAAAAGCTAGATCTGACTTAGCACGAGACGTTCTGGTACCTACCACCTCGGAGTCGATCGCCAGCGTGATGTGGCTCATTCTTTCTGAAGACACAGCCTGGAGGGATGAAAGGGCCGTCTGCAGACTCTGGAGGCTCATGCTCAGGTCCTCGAGGGGTCCCCTGGGGAAGTCACTCGGCACAGACTTTACAAATTCCTCCGCCAGCGTCATGTCCTTTCTTAAAATCACACCAATTGGAGCCAATCCCAATTCAAATGTCTGCAGAAAAAAATACACATCTCGTATCTATTTAGTGAGAAACACAAGTATAACTAACATTCAAAATAGACAAGTGCTCTTCTTAATTTTCCAAATTAACATTAGCTGACCACCCTCCATAACCATCAGCAGACGATTCTTACCTCCAACTGTTTCAGCTGGTCTCTCAAAGCTTCTAGACTGCCATCCCGGGAGTCTTGGCTGCCAAAGGGAGGCTTCATGTCTTGAAGCAAAGCCAAATACTCGCACATCTTTGATCTGTGCTGTAAACATTGCTGCAGCTCCTTGGAAAACTGAAGATAAACGTGGACATTTCATTCAATTGCTCTGTGCAGGTTTTTCAACCAAATAAAATAAATGTGATTATTCCCAAATGCTCCACACAGCTACTTGCTTATAAAATGGAAAGTCCACTTACTCGCTCCATCAAGCTGTCTCCAGAAGCCAAGTCTTCTGACCCTGAAATACATTCCAAATGGCCTGGGGACGCAGCACACAGCTCCTTCAGCCTCCCATCTCTTGACAAAGCTGGTGCACAGACAGGAGAGTTTTCTGGGCCACTCTCTTTCACACTTTGTAAATTTAGGGAACAGGGGTTTCCTTCCTTGCTGTTGAATTCTTCAAGAATGTGTGGCTCCTCATCTGTCACCTCAGGAGCTGTAGGTGATTTTTTACTCAAGTCTGTATGCTGTCCCCCCTTCTCCGAATATCCATCGGGAAGCAGCTTGCAGAATATATCTTCAAGCTGCAGAGGAAGAAGTTCAGATGCCCCACCCTTTTCCTCCAGATCACACTCCATCTGAGTTAATTCTTTCATCAGTTCAAAAGCTCCTATAACTTTTTGGCTATACTGACTTTGCTTAAGTATATCAAGGAGCAATTCAGACTTGAGGTTTGCAGCGCAGAGCGGATCCTCTCTGCTCTCTGAGTTTTTGGCGCAGGAAATGCCACAGCCACTGGTGTTAGAGTTGCTGGGCACACCAGGTGTTTCATTCACCAACTGTAATGAGCTAACTCTTTTAATGAAGGTCTGAATTAGAATGTTAGCATCTGCACAGGCTGAAGGTTTTCCAAGCTCTTGAGGAGTCACACGACCTTCTTTCAAATTACCTTTTAAGGTGTCCGTGATGTCCTCCACCAGGACCTGAGATAGTTCAGCGACCTGCACCTTGCTGCCCTGGGCTCCTGGCGACGGGGCTGGTTCTTTCCCTTTCTGCTGCTCAATCCCCTCTTTCTCGCTGTGAATTTCTAAGGATGAGCAGTCAGTGCTTAAAGCCTTACTGGAGTTATTTCTTACTCCATCTGCACAGAGGTCTGACTGCACAAAATCCATGTGTTTTCCAAGGCCTTCCGCATTTCCAAGAGGGAAGCCTGAAGGCATGCTTTCATCTCCTGCTGGTGTGAGCTTGGGGATTCCTGATCTGCTTTCTTCAGCAGGAAGGTCTTTCTGTTGGCCCATCTCCTTTGGAGGTGAGTCTTCTTGGGCAAGAGCTGCCTTCTCGTCTGCATTATTAACTCCTAACTGTAAATGCTCTTTAATGGGAGGGGAAGTGACTGGAATACAGCTTGGGGTATCTTCACCTGGTTTCAGTACATCCTTTGCTTTTACATCTTTAGCACAATGCTTTAAGTAAGTAAACAGATCAAGCTCATCTTCAGGTCCATCGGTGAGTGAATCTGTCTCAATCTTTGTAAACCCTTCGGACAAGGTCACGTCTGAAGTCATGTCATCATTGATCACTTGGGAAACTGATGAGTCAAATATTTCTTCAAGATTCTCAAACTGAACGGGACTTCTACTAACTACTGTTGGTAGGTTCTGTGGTTCATCTTTAAGAGCTACTGCTGTGTTTTTAAGGCTTTCTTCCTGACTGTGTTCTTCACTGTGTATGGTTTGTGGGACTGGAAACAGACTATTAACTATATCAAGACTCTCCCTTGTACTTTTACTGGGCAAAAGTTTAGGATATTTATCTTCTAAGGGACCTTCTATGAGAACTTCTCCTTTACCTGCGCACATTTTAGGAAGTGATGCTTCATCTTCTATTTGTACATTGCTTTTGTCAGCTGTCCTTTTAATTAGATCCCTTCCACTGCCTGGAGGATCATTATCAGCTACAGACATTGTGAATGACAAATGGCTTTCCTCTGCAGGTTTTCCTGTTAAACTGGGCTCAGGACAAATGATTTTATCAGAAGAGGAGTTACCACGAAGTGTCACATTCTCACAATATGGATTTCCACCTTTCACAGAGTCAGCAGATCCCGGCTGAATCAGCTCAAGCCCTGTGTTCTTTAGGTGGCCCTCGAGTTCAGAGGCTGAACTGACACTGGTATTAGGTAAGGCACCAACAGGGCTAAAGATGTTTTCTGATTCAGTGTCTTTCATGATAGGCAGTAATTCATCCTGAAGGACCATCTCATGATTCAACAGATCTTCTATGCTTTTTCCAACAACCTCATTTGTATCTTCTGGAAAGCAGTTTATTTCAGGACCTAAGCTACTTTTACTACTTGATTCTGGCTGTAAAACATTCACACACTGCTGTTTTTGTTTAGAATTATGATGGTGCTTTTGAGTCAGGAGAATCGTTTTATTGTTCCTTTGACTTGCATGGCTGTTTTCTGTTTCGGGAGCAGCGGCAACACAGCCGGGGACGACCACGGCCGCAGCTGCGCCCTGGCCCATGGGCTCCGCACCCTCCCCTCCTGCGCCATCTCCAGCATCAGCGCCACGGTCATCGTCGTCCTGCTCGTTAGGGCCAGACACAGATTCCTCATAACTGTCTTTGCTTTGCACAGAATCTAAATGATCAGGAGCAGATTCAAATCCTTGTCCAGCCACACAGTCTTTTTCTCTCCCTTCCCAGCAGCCAGCGTCCTCAGATTCTACCGCCATCGTGAAGCTCTCTTTTCCTCCCTCAGTTTCATAGTCAGTCAATGAATCAGACTCATCACCTTCAAGGTCATCTGTGCTGTCCCTTTCTGATACAGTTTCCATCAACGGTCCACTCACTTCATAGGACTCAAATGAATTTAACTGGATTTCTTCACCAGAACCTAACTCTGCTTTCTCAGCACCTATGAGAAAATCCTGCAGAGACTGTGCTCCTCCCCTCACACCTAAGCTCTCAGCCAGCCCTGCCTGGGTCCCCACAGAATGTTCCTCCTCTTTAGAAACATCATAGAAAACCTCTCCAGGAGGAGCGGCCCATTCGTCCTCCTCTGGCAGCGAGTCATAGTCCTCGGGCTGCAGACAATCACAGTCGTCACCTTCAAGGAGCAGGGAATCATGGTCGTCGTCTTCAGACAAGGGCGTGTCATAGAAGTCAGCATCGCTGTCTGTGTCTGTTTCACTGCACCGGTCATCCAGCAGGGACGTTTCATAGTCGCCAGCACTGGCGCCGACAGTTCCTTCAAAAGATGGGGTATGGGTGGGAGCCAGGCCAACATCATGACCACCAGCCCTTGGGGTCGGGGCACCTGAGGACCCTTCCACTGTGGACTCACGGTTCTCATCTTCAGGTTCCTGCTGAGAAGTAGCAAGCGCATTTTCATCTTCACCACAAGTATCTGAACTAAATTCATCACTCTGACACTCTACCTGAGGATTACTACAACCAACATTGAAAGATTTCTCTTCAGCCTGTTCTCCCTTTAAACTGATGTTAATAGCTGCAATTCCCAGAAACTGGTCTTGAAATTTTTCTCTTATTCTTTGACCTGATGACTCAGTTTGGTCATTGAATGGCAATGTAGAAGTTTCACATTTCTTTCCATTACTCTCTGCGCTGTGTACATCATGAAAACTTCCCTGCTCGGTCCTCAGTTTATCATGACTTAACAAGGCACTCAGCCTGGGGGAATAGTCAAAGAGAACTGAACCCCTGCTAATATTATCTTCATTTTCTGTTTCATTTAAATCATAGGCTCTACTAGTTTTTGATTTTATCATAGGATCTGTTATCAAATCACTTGCCAAGTTCTGAAGGTTTTTAGAGTGACTACATTCATCTGCATGTTCCTTTGTTTCTAATTGACATTGATTTTCACCATTTTCAACTCTGTTTTCAGAGTCTTGTCTGGGCAGGCTAACATCAGCAAGTCCAACCTGTGTTAAGTGTGATCTGGAACTGGGAACACTCACATCGGGTGATTTCTTAACTTTAAGATCAGTTGTGATTACATCTGCCAGGTTTTCTGACAGCCAAAATTCACTCCTGATAACATTAGTTTCCAATTCCTGAAACTCTTCGTCTATGGTATTTTCAGGGGTTTCTTTGTGTTCAGGTTCTCTCTGATGACATTTATCAAAACTACTTGGTGAAGCTGGACTTTCACCCATTTCTTTACTTGCAGTGTTATTCAGAGATATACCAGAGAGTCTTAAGACATCAAAACATTCTTCGATGGGTGTGTCCTTGTCAATTTCTGCACCACAGCCTTCCAGGAGCATCCCAACAGCCTCATTCAAGTCTCCATCATACAGCAAAAGCCTCTGCCCTGTGTTTGCATCCATATAGCTATTTATCATCAAATAAGACAGGAACAATTTTTTAGTTTGTTCTGAGCTCTGAGTTGCCACTGGCTCTTCTCCATCAAAAGCATCCTCGTCTAGCCTGTAATCATGGACCATAGACGGTTGGAATTTACAAAAAGAGAGCCATCTTCTGGCATTTTTACAAGCTTCTAAATCTCCCAAGTTTGGCATTTTATCGGGCAGTGTTATACTTTTTAAAATCGATGCTGTGTAATTATCTATAATTCCGAGTTGCGTGGCAACCTCCAAATCAATGACTTGACAAGTTTCTGGGATGTAAAGAGCAGCGATTTTCTGCCTCCCTTCCAGGATCTTGGAGGCCAATTCGTTGGTAATCAACTCCTGCTGCAGAGATGATGATGTGGGGAAGATTTCCCCAGAGTGAGGCCAGATGAGGCCCACATAGCCTCGCTGAGCCTCAAGGACCAGAAGGGCACTGCTGGACGGGATCAGATTGCACTGGACTGCCTCGTCGACAGTCAGACGCTTGGCGGGGTTGCAGCGGATGATTCCTCCTGTCTCCACCTGGTAGGTGAGGATGCTGTTCGCAGTGTCTCTGTCCATCACACCCTCTGCCACGGCTTCTTCGACAGTCAGCCTCCGACCAGACTTGGAATTGATCAGACCTCCTGAAAGCAGCTGGGCGCCCAGTAACCTGAACATGGTCTCACGGTCTATGAGGCCTTCGTGTGCTGCCCTTAAAATGCTCACATTTCGGCCACATTTCAATGTTATTCTGCCTCCTTCCTGCGGCCTCACAGGCAGAAGCCGCATCCCTAAGTCTTCCTGCAAAACACTTCTTTGCATGATATCTATTAAGGACACCTTCTCAGAGGTGGAGGGGTCGATAAGGTCTTTGCACAGACTCTGCCTTTCCAGGATTTTAGAAAATAAGGCTGAGGAAACCAGGTGCTGCTGGAAAGCCTTCTGCAAGGTCAGCTGTTCTCCTGTGGCTGGAATAACCAGCGAGCCCGTGGAAAGCAGGATCTCGAGCACTCTGATGGCCATGGGCTCTGAGATCACACCTTCAGCCAGGGCGTCCAGCACCGGAACCCTGGTGGATGACACAGCGGAGATAATCTCCTTCATTTCATTGAGTTCTTGGAGTTGGCTCAGAACTTGCTCATCGATAAGGCCGTGACTCTGGGCATCTTTGAGGTTAAAGCACGTTCTTAATTCTGGCGAAATGAGCCCAGAAATCATGAGCTGGGTCTCAAGCAACCGAATTCCCGTGTCATAATCAAGGAGGCCTCTCAGAACTGACTGAAAGACAGAAAGGACTTCCCCTGTGCTCTGATCGACGGTGCCCGCGATGACTTTATCCAGCTGAAAGGAAAGCACAGAAGTCTCAGTGGCTGACACAAGGGTGAGCAGAGCGTCAAGAAATTTAGTTTGCAAGTTTATTTTTTTTTTTTAATAAAAAAAGACACTTTAGCATAAAAATCCTCTACTTACCGAGGTGTGGCAAGGCTGTGAGTGTTAGGCAGCTCAAATGCACAAGTGATCTAAGTCAGTGATCTATCGAGAGCACAGGATGTGATAAAGCTTTGAAAACGACATGCATCTGTGAATTGAAAACTTCATATTGTGGACATCAACAGGTTAGTGAGGACACGGAAAAGATGAGGGTGAGGAGACAGGACACACACCTGCAAGGCAAACCATGCTCTCTGCAACCCAATGAGATTAGTCTCCTGACACGGGAGAGTTTCAAACCCCCATGCTATTGATGTTTACAGCATACGGACTTCTTCAGACAAGCCAGAAAAAATCACTACGTACCCTCAAAATGCGACAAATAGTATGCAAAGTACTCCAGGGAGTAAGAGAATTGAATATAAAAATAACTTTGAATTCTGAATATTGTGTTGAATACTGAGTATTGTAAAGTTTAGAAAGTTCAAGGATAGGCCAAATTGTAAGCAATTTTTGTTATATTTTGAAGATGCTAGAGGATCCTTACTAAGACATATAGCCCAGTATTTCTCAAATAAATCTCCTGGCTATCTCTGAAAGGCAGACAAACCCCTTAATATTCCAGTGGCACCTTTAGAGATGACTCATAGACTATTTTATATCATCACATTTATATATTAAAATACCTACTGTAGCAGCAGCAGAATGACTTTGAAAGAGAAGAGTTAGAAAAATGAATGATTCTTTTCTTTAACCATGCAAGGCAGAGATTAAGATGTCACAGAAACTGATGACAGCAGGTGAAAGGTTGCATTTAATAACCAACACGGAAATCTCCAAGTACTTACATAAACCCCACCCATGTTTCTTCCACGTACACAACTCAAGATCATCTCTTTGTCATTGACATATATTTCTAGAACCATGCAGTTAGACTGAGAGTCTTGAAACAGCCTCGCGTTGTAAATAAATAACATTACCTTCTCCTCTACCTTTATGTCTCCTAAGGTTTGCAACTGTTGCAGTTGCTTCAGAGATTCACTAAAGAATAAATTATAACTTTCTTGGAGAGTTTTCACTTGTTTTTCCAATTCATTTCTTTCTTCATCTGTCATTCTAAAATAACCAGAAAGTAGGAAATGAAGAATATAAGTCTGCAAGTGATAATTATGACATACTAGGTGCAATGATTTTATAAAGAAAAATACTTTTCTAAATTAGTATTGGCTCATAAAATATAATGTAAAAAATCAATAATATATCAATACTATAATACAGTAAAAAATAACATAATCTCATACACAGATGGCTCAGGTCTAGAGTGGCTATGTATGTAAATTAAGGATGGCCTTTATAAAGAACCAAAGGAAAGAGTATAGACTAATAATATATCAGCATCTCTCTAGCATATGCAAACTTCTAAAACAACAATTGCTGTTATCTAACAGAGGGAAAACGGAAGGTATTCCCATTTGAATGCAGACTTCCAAAGAATAGCAAGGAGAGATAAGAAAGCCTTCCTCATCGATCAATGCAAAGAAATAGAGGAAAACAACAGAATGGGAAAGACCAGAGATCTCTTCAAGAAAATTAGAGATACCAAGGGAATATTTCATGCAAAGATGGGCTCCATAAAGGACAGAAATGGTATGGACCTAACAGAAGCAGAAGGTATTAAGAAGAGGTGGCAAGAATACACAGAAGAACTGTACAAAAAAGATCTTCACGACCCAGATAATCATGATGGTGTGATCACTCACCTAGAGCCAGACATCCTGGAATGTGAAGTCAAGTGGGCATTAGAAAGCGTCACTATGAACAAAGCTAGTGGAGGTGATGGAATTCCAGGTGAGCTATTTCAAATCCTGAAAGATGATGCTGTGAAAGTGCTGCACTCAATATGCCAACAAATTTGGAAAACTCAGCAGTGGCCACAGGACTGGAAAAGGTCAGTTTTCATTCCAATCCCAAAGAAAGGCAATGCCAAAGAATGCTCAAACTACCACACAATTGCACTCATCTCACACGCTAGTAAAGTCATGCTCAAAATTCTCCAAGCCAGGCTTCAGCAATACGTGAACTGTGAACTTCCAAATGTTTAACCTGGTTTTAGAAAAGGCAGAGGGACCAGAGATCAAATTGCCAACATCTGCTGGATCATGGAAAAAGCAAGAGAGTTCCAGAAAAACATCTACTTTTGCTTTATTGACTATGCCAAAGCCTTTGACTGTGTGCATCACAAGAAACTGCGGAAAATTCTGAAAGAGATGGGAATACCAGACCACCTGACCTGCCTCTTAAGAAACCTATATGCAGGTCAGGAAGCAACAGTTAGAACTAGACATGGAACAACAGACTGGTTCCAAATAGGAAAAGGAGTACGTCAAGGCTGCATTTTGTCACCCTGCTTATTTAACTTATATGCAGAGTACATCATGAGAAACGCTGGACTGGAAGAAAACACAAGCTGGAATCAAGATTGCCGGGAGAGATATCAATAACCTCAGATATGCAGATGACACCACCCTTATGGCAGAAAGTGAAGAGGAACTAACAAGCCTCTTGATGAAAGTGAAAGAGGAAAGTCAAAAAGTTGGCATAAAGCTCAACATTCAGAAAACGAAGATCATGGCATCTGGTCCCATCACTTCATGGGAAATAGATGGGCAAACAGTGGAAACAGTGTCAGACTTTTTTGGGGGCTCCAAAATCACTGCAGATGGTGACTGCAGCCATGAAATTAAAAAACGCTTACTCCTTGGAAGGAAAGTTATGACCCACCTAGATAGCATATTCAAAAGCAGAGACATTACTTTGCCAACAAAGGTCCATCTAGTCAAGGCTATGGTTTTGTCAGTGGTCATGTGTGGATGTGAGAGTTGGACTACTAAGAAAGCTGAGTGCCGAAGAATTGATGCTTTTGAACTGTGGTGTTGGAGAAGACTCTTGAGAGTCCCTTGGACTGCAATGAGATCCAACCAGTCCATCCTATAAGGAGACCAGTCCTGGGTGTTCATTGGAAGGACTGATGCTGAGGCTGAAACTCCAATACTTTAGCCACCTCATGCAAAGAGTTGACTGATTGGAAAAGACCCCGATGCTGGGAGGGATTGGGGGCAAGAGGAGAAGGGTATGACAGAGGATGAGATTGGCTGGATGGCATCACTGACTCAATGCACATGAGTTTGGGTGAACTCTGGGAGTTGGTGATGGACAGGGAGGCCTGGCATGCTGTGATTCATGGGGTCACAAAGAGTTGGACACAACTGAGCGACTGAACTAAACTGAACAGAGGGAAAGATCCCATTGTTAGTTCCAACATGGAAAAGGGACAAGTAATGTGCCATGACTCAAGATTAAACTTGTTCAAGCAGAAAGATGAATAAAAATGAAATTCATAAGGAAATTAACCCAATTCACTAAGGTACAAAATCATTCTAGATTAATTCTGATGACAGCCAAAGAAGGTTTTAAGAAAAGGGTAGATTCCATCCCTTCCTAAGGCTAAAATAAATGAAGGGCCTCAAAGCAAGAACCAAACCATTAGAAATCTTGTTGCCAAAGGTCTCAGCTAAGGAAATAAAGAACACATTTATACATATTTTCCAAAAGGCAGGTCTTGGAGAGTAAGTACTACTTAGAATCAGGACTTGGCTTGGAATCTTTACAACTAACTAGCAACTCATCCTTAACTCTGAGCCTGTTTTTCTTATCAGCAATATATGGAGATAATAAGTATATTTCAGAATTTTGATAAAGACTGAGAGTCAAGAAAAGTGACAGTTAAATCACTTTATAATCACAGGTTATTAACTAAACTTGTGACTGAGTTCTTTTTAAACCCTCCACTAAAATTTAACATCCTCTACTTTGCTGAGCATTTTGAAAACCACTTCGCTACTCTGAATAAAAGACTTAATTAAAACCAACATACTTGTCTCCATGTTTAGCCAAAAACAGCTGCATGCCTTGTAGTGCTTCAGATAACTGTTCCTTCTTGATTGAAATTTCCTCACTGGAAATCTGCAAGGTAAAGAAAGTACACTCAGGCTCTTCCTTCACAAAGGCTAGATAACAGTCTTTTTAAAAAACTGATCCAAGTTTCCATCAACACCCACACGATGGGTCTATTTTCAGGTGACCTGAGTCAATACCATGAGTTATTCCCAGTCTGCAGGTCTGGATAAGAGGAATACTTCATTGAGAATGTACAATGAGTGGAGCCCCTCCCTCTAATCCTAAGGCCATTACTTCCACCAGGAAATAATAATACAGCATGGTAAGATTCTTGCATCCATCCCAGCCCAACCACGAATGAAGGAGGCACAGATGCTCGGCACTGGAACATCACCGTCCTCACAGAGATGGATACAGCGCTCATTTGGAAAAAAACATAGTGGAAGTATTTCTCTCTAGATCTGCAGAACGAGGTTAAATAATTTCTATTATTAAGACATTTGATTGCAAAAGTCGCCAGTGACAGTCAAAGAAATAAAACTGAACTGTTTGGGAAAAGCAAGCCCTTGTATTACTTTCTCCTAATTCAGAAGTGTATCATTTCTGAAGCCCTAAATGCCATGGACAAGTGGAGGCTGGTAGGCTATGGCCCACGGGGTGGCAGAAGAGTCGGATACCACTTAGTGATTAAACAACAACGTCAGAAAGTAATTACCATTCTTTTAAGTGATGGGGCAATGAAAAGGTATATATTTCCCAGACATATGCTATTGAGAATCATTTTAAAGTCTATTTTTTGTGGTTAGAGGAAAGCATGAGGCCATACTAATTTTTTGAGAGACACTTATTATTGACATCAAATTACCTGAAATTTCCTTTAATAGAGTGACCAAGAGTAATTCAAGATTTGCAACTGAGGCCACAATCTGCACTGGCAAAGTATCTATTCTTATGTCTGCCAGGTGTAAACCTGAAACTGATCTATAAAATTTGGGAGCACTCCTAACCACAGAATGAAGAAATACCAAGGGTTCATAAACCACATTCCTCAGAAGAAACTTGTTCTCCACAAAGAAATCCTTGCTAAGGTCTGTGTCCCTATTTTAATTATTTTCCTGTTTAACAGGGGGGAAATTAAGATGTTTTAAACTAAATATTCACATTCACTTTGATGGCTTTAGGTTTAAAACACTCAATGTAATTGTGTTTTCCAACTTATTTCCTCTACACTCTATAAAATGCAGTTTGCTAGACTATGAGCTAAGCTGGCTTGATTTCAACTGAATGAGAATTCAAGCAAATACTCAGGTTTATAAACCTCTCCTGGGGGAACCTCAGAGATGGCACACCTGCCTTGCACCACAGGTGAAATCTGACAAGATACTGAAGTTCTCCACTATTAGATTATGCCAACAATGTCTGTTTCAAGTGATGACAAGTGTGTGTCGATGCAGAGCTTGAAGGTAAAAAGCTACTGAGCACCTCTGTGATTTCCACAGGTCAGGAGGGCACTATAGGAAACGTACCCCAGAAAAATGCTGCTTAACTTAGCAGAGGTTTATTTTTTTTAAATAAACCAGCAATTCCAATGCTATCACCAGCAACAGTAACCCTGCTTAATTTAATCCAGTCCCCTAGGAGCATCAGGTGGGGCATTCCAATGGACACCTCGGAGCAGTAACATCTCACAAGAGGTAGCCAGTCAACCGAAGCCAAGTAGACAAGTTTAGCCCACAGAACTGAAGGCTTCATTAGGAGAGGGAAAGAACCTAGAATTCCTGGTGGAGGGCAGTTGTTTTCTTTAGGAAATAGAAAAGATCCAGAAAAGCACAACTAATTTCAATCCTCACAGGTTGTCATCTTGGTTTGTGTTTTGTTCTTCTGGAAACTTGTTGTTCACATTGTAAGAAGGAACCTGCATCTCTTTATGACACAAGAGTGCGTGGATATACTCAGGGCACAAAAGAGAGTGACCCTGCTCTCCAGCAGTGCTTATCACAAAGACCAAGAAGCAGAGCTCACTGTGAGGAGGACCAGGCCACATATTGGCTGACTAACAGTGAGATTAGTACTGATAAAGTTCAGAATTTGGAGCAGAGAGCACGTCTTCTGCCGCATACTATGCTTCCTTGGGCAAGTTACTGAACCTCTCTGATCTTCATTTATAGTTGCCCAAAGAAACGGGGAAAACTAAAGAATTAAAAGTATTTTTTAGATGGACTATATCAACTCAGTAAATTCTTATCACTGTAATTATTAGTAAACCAGCATCTCGGTGAATACCTTTTGCTTAGAAAAGGAAGACTTTCCAGCCTTCTCTCCATCTCTCAATGTCTTGCTGATATTTGATACCCATTTTTGTAATTCTTTGACTTTTTCAACATGCTCTTTCTTTTCTTCTTCCAGTGACTTCTGATGGGTGTGAGTGATTTAAAAAAAAAAAAGACATATTCCAGTAAATGACCAAACTATTAATCACTTCACAGAAAACAAGGATGTAAAAATATTTTTTTCATCACACACAGGTTACTGAGATATTTTATTCATTCACTTAACCACATTCAACACATCACGTGGCAGATGTACTTCCAAAAATTTAGGGTAGCAAAGCAAACTGTGACAAACACTTTTGAATGATCAATCTAACCTCCCAGCTGGTCTATTAACATGACATATTCAAAAACTCAACTTTATTCATGAAGCACTCTTTGAATCGCTGCCTTTGCATTAGCATTACAATCAGAATTCTCTAGACAGAAAAATCTAAGACAATGGCATGCTGAAAAAATGAAGTCTACAAAAGACAAAAAAAAACACACAGAACTAAGAAAAACCTTCCCCCTCCTGCAGCAGGTAAACCACTCACAACGCTGCTTTTAATTACAAAGTTGTAACTAGAAATGGGAGATGGTGGTAAACATATTATATGTAGATTACAACATACAGAAAAACTAAAAACATGCATTTTTCAAGGTGATCTGAACCACCACAGCTTCACGGATATGGGAACAAATACACATTTCCCCTTGGATTTCATGGTGCTTTTGAAGTGTTCTTTCGGTGAGTGTAATGAATCCTTGAACAAATGGGAACCCTAATGGCAGGCTGGATCCCATCAGGGATGCAGAATTCTCAAGTAAGGATGCTGTAAACTCAGTGATGTTTCTCAAGCTTGTCTCATATTCCAGGTAAAATACTTTTATTTTACTGTGGGTAGGAGTTCAAAAAACAAATCAAAGCTAAATGGAACCATTATGAAGAGCAGTAAATATTTTGTTATTTTCAATTTTAAACATATTCTCTCTCGGGCAGATTGGAGTCTAAAATCCAAGTAACCTGACATTTAGTCTAGAGGAGCGATGCAAATTTCTTCCAGATCAGGAGACAGCAACTGTGTTTTGTAAAGGACCAGAGGACAAGTATTTCAGGCTCTGGGAGCCATACGGTCACTGTCAGAACTACTCAACTCTGTCCTTGTGCCCAAAAGTAAGCCAAAGACAGTATGTACATAAGAGTGTGTCTGCGTTCCAATAAAACTTTATTTAAAAAAAAATTATAAATGAAAAGTATTCTCTCTTCTGAGCAGTCAGTGTTTCCAGCCCTCAAGAAACTGATGGTGCTTCCAGCGTGTGACAGTGACCAGAGTGTGGATCTTATCATTAAGCTGTGGGCACAGCAATGAGAACTAACACAGCATTTCCCGTATGACTGCTTATGTGAACATGCCCTGTTACGAAGAATAATAGAGGCTGGAAATTCCTGTCATCAAGGGTTCAGACACTTCTAGGAGTTTAAGTCCTGTGTGGAAATCAAAATCGGCTTTTTCTAAGGCTTCTTTGTATGTCAGCTTTCTTTTCGTCTGGGGACACAGGATGTTTCTGACATAGGACTTTTGATCTTTGAGCTTCGTAGCAATGAAGACATCTATAATCCCTACTTGCAGAGCTTCTTCAATGGACAAGCGGGACTGAGCCTGGGGCTCCATCAGGCCCCCTGTCAGGTACTGAAATTCTAGACATCGGATTCCCATGTCCTTACTGATGATATTTGCACCCACAGTTTCCACCACGGACATCACTTTGTTGGTGACAGGGTGGCTGACCCCCGTGACCACTAGCTCGCACTGCCGCAGCTGCTGGGCAAAGCCCTCGTCCACCAGGCCTCTGTGCAAGGCCTCGGCCACCCGGTACCTCTTGCCGGTCAGCGGGTCGATGATGCCCCCGGTGCTGACTTGGGCTTCAAGGCATCGGAGGGCAGTGATCCGATCGATCAGATTCCGACGGGAGGCCTTTAGCACAGAGATCCTCTCCCCGCTGGACGTCAGCCAGTAACCCGCAATAGGACTGTGCACATCCTTCTTGGGGACCAACTGGCTCAGCAAGGAATCGGCAAGTTCTGTGAGCGTGAGGAGGCCTTCCTGATACTTTTTGATGGCGGCTTTGTCGATAGTTCCCTGCTCTACAGCCTCGCTGATACTGAACTGTAATCCGGTCTTAGCATCAGTCAGCATGTGACAAGGCTGCCCATAGGACTCATAAAACGTGGCTTCCTTCCACTGATACTGCTGCCCCGAGAGCTCCAGGTATGTACTTTTCTCAATCAGGGTTCTCTGGAAAGCCTCGTAGGCAGTCAGCTCTGCTCCCGTCCTAGTATCTACAACAGCAATCCTGTGAGTTTTTGCTACATTGAGATTGGAAATGTTCTTCTCCCCAAACGGAAACAGAAAGCACTGGCTGTCTACATCAAAGACACACATGCGCAGTAATTCCGAGTAATACAGGGCTTGCTTGTTATTGGGATTAGGGAAGACACGGCTATTGCTGGAGGGCTCATGTAAAAACTGCAGGATGGCATTATTTAGCAGTCCTTGCTGCAGGGCAACTTCTGGGGGAACCCGAATGCCCCTTGTGGGGTCGATGACGCCCCCACTGGCGATCTGCACCTCCAATATATGTTTGCCCCTCTGTCTATCAACCATTCTATTTTCCATGGCCTGAAACACTGACAGCACCTTAGAGGAACATGGATAGCCCAGGGCTGCCTTCTCTGCCTCAAGGAGCCTGATTTTAAATTCAGGGTCAACCACACCTTTAAGGACTGCATCCTCAACAGAATAGGTCTGCCCTGAAACGGGGTCAATTATGAAACCTGTGGCCGCCTGAGCTTCTAAAAACGCTAAAGCCATCATCTTGTCAATGATGATTTTCTTGGCAGCTGAGGAAAAGGAAATCTTTTCTTTTGTGGATTCCAGGTAAAGCCCTGCGATGGAAGTGGCTTTTGTCAAAAACTTGCTCAGCGTTTTCTGAACTTCTTCAATGGTCTTAAGACCAAGTCGCAGCTGCTCAACTGTTTTCATGTCCAGAAGCTTAGCCTCAACCAACTGCCTGGCTGTCACGGTGTGCCGGAGCCCTTGGAAGTGAAACTCATCATCCCTGACCGAGCATGCGTGATCACCATCAAAGTTCTGAAAGGTCTCTGGTTCTGAGTTTTTGTTTAGAAAATCTCTCTTGAGCCCACCCGCTGCCCTGCACCCTTCGAGCATCCATTCGTCACTGCCAGGGGCTGGATTCTTCTCTTGCTTTAATGCTGTGACTTCCGCACGCATAGCACACTGCTTGCTCTTAGCTATCTGTAACAGGAATTTACAAGATGTTAAAAGTCATCTAGAGAACGTTCTCACGTTACCCACTCCTAATCCAAATATAATTCTTAGCATAACAAAGATTACATAAGAGAAAAAAACTGTTAAGCCCCAGAGGGTTCATGAATAAGGAATGCTATTTTGAGAGTCTGAAGTTTAAACTTTAGATGACTATTAAGTATTAACATGGTATATCTGAAAAAGATGGGAGATGAAACCTGTCCACAGAATGTGTTAGAAATTAAAACTAACTGCTTGCTTTTTCTAGTTTTCTTTAGGGTCAAATTTTTCAGAATAGAATCCCTTTTGATACCAACAGGATAGCCATGCCATCTGTGTTTTTCATCTTAAGCATTTAAAAACTAAAGACTATGGTTTGTAATAAAGATTCAGGTAAATCACTAGAAAATGATAGCATGATTTTCTGTCGGAACTACAAACAGCCAATCACATTCAATATGGCTAAAAGAATACAGCCTAGCAGAGAAAGGAAACAAGAGCGAAAACTTGACAGAGGGTAACTGGTAAAAGTCCCAGAACCCAGGTAATACCTCGAAGGGCGCCAGAAGCGTCACCAGGTCTATTTCATACTTGTCATCTTGACACCTGATGGCGGGTCTGGAATTACACAGAGCTTGATCTCTTAGCTTCTCAATTTCTGACAGTCTTGCAATGGGGTTCGTCTCATCAAAAGTTATCTGTAACTCGGTGCTTGTTTGAGAAAAGTACTCCGAGTAGCACTGCTGGATTTTCTCTTTCTCAACTGGAGCCCCTGATGGCCTGCCCTGGACCTCCTTCTGTACATTCTCTGCACCCCAACGCTGCCATCTTTCCTCCGAGGGCTGTGGTTCCTGAGTCCACCTCTGCAGAGGGACCCCAGACACGGGGGGAGTGGAGGGGAGGTCCCTGGGGCCCGGACCCTCTTTCCCTGCCATCTCAGGGTCTGGCTTGATGGCTGTGTTCTTTTTCTGGATTTCACCCTGGAGCACCACTAACTGATGCTCGTGCTCCTTTATCTGCTGGTCCATCTTCTGCTTCAGGTTTTCCACCTCCCGCTTCTGGGCCACCAGCTCTTCCTCCAGCTTCCGACACTTCTGATAGTGATGGGCCTGCCCATCCTGCCCTTGGTGCATCTGCTGGCGATACTGCTGGAGCTGCTTCTCAAGTTCTTGGATGTTTGTCTCACAGAGCCTGGCATTCTCTTGAGCCCTGCTGTTTTCCCGCTGCAGAGACACGAAGTCCAGCTGGATGCCCGAAATATCACGTTCTGTAATATCTTTGGAGTCCATCAATTTTTCCATCTTCTTCCGAAACTCCTCTGCAGAACGCTTAAATTTCTCAGACTCTTCCTGAAACAGAACCATCTTCCTGTGGGTCACCTGCTCCTCTAGGGTCTTTAAGTGCAGTTCGTCTTGCACCTTCTTCAGCCTGTTGTTCAGGTCCTGCACCTGCGCCCGCTGCCTCTGCACCGTCTGCTCCCCGAGGCGCTTCTCCTCTTTCGATGCGCTCAGCTCCGCGCTCAGACTCCGCACCTCCTTCTCTGTGTTCTGGATGATGCGGTCTTGCTGGTCACACTTCTGCTTGAATTCACTCACTAAATGCTGACTCTGGGCCAGGTCTTCTTCCAGGCATTTGATTCTCCTTTGGAAATCCTGTTCCGTTTTGGTCTGTTTGTGCAAGTGCTCGGTGGTGGTGCGAAGCTGGTCTTTGAAACCATCCGCCTGGAGTTTCAGTGTTTCACATCTTTGCTGGATGGCTTGTTTCTCTAAGACCACGTCTGCCGATTCTGCCTGAATTCTCTGCATCGTTAACTTGGTTTGGTTATTCTGCCTGGTGAGCTCCTCCACCTTGTGCCTAAGCTTGTCTGCACGCTCATTACTTCTCTCCAATTCCTCTTTCAGCTTTTGGATTTTCTCGTTATTCTCCTTTTCAGCTTGAATATTCTGAAGCAACTGTGCGTGACTTTTCTCAAACTGCTCTTTCAGGTTATCTGACGTTCTCTGGCAGGACCATGCTCTTTCTCTAGAGGACACCTTGCTATCCTGTGGAGAAGTAACCTGTGAGTTTAGATGCTGCATGCTCCTCTCGGCGGCAGCCTGCGTCCTGCTGATCCGGTCCCCCTCCCTCTGGAGCTTGCCCCGCTCCTGCTGCAGCGACTCCAGTTCCAGCTCATAGCTGTGCTTCATCCTCGTGAGGTCGGCAGCCTCCTGCCTGACCTCCGCAGCCCTCCCCGTGGTCTGGCTCAGCTGCCTGCCCAGCTCCTGGAGCTGCCGCGAGTACCCCTCCTCGGCCTGGTCCTTCCTTTCCAGTTCCAGCTTCAGGCACCTCAGGGACTTGTTGGTCTCATCCAGTTTCTCTTTGAGCAAGCGGGCCTTCTCCTCCGAGGAGGTTTTTTCGAGCTGCAGGGCGCCGAGTTCACACTTCAGCTTCCTCACGTCCTGCTCGGCCCTCCTGTTGGCCGCCATCAGCTCATCCACCTGCTCCTTCAGGTCCTTCGCCTCGGCATTCGGACAAGCTGGGTGCGCGCTTTCTCTGCACGGATGCTGCATTTCTGTTACTGTTCTTCGGGCTTCTGAGTCGATTTTCTGCTTTCCCTCCAGCTGCTTCTCTGCCGCCTGCTTCCGGAACGTGAGGTCTTTCTCCATCCGTTCCATCAGCTCCAGGAGTTCGGCTTCGTGGGCCTTCTTCCTCCTCAGCTCCGCCATGAGCTCGCCCCTCTGCCGCTCGAGCTCCTGGAGGCTGCAGTCCTTCCTGGTCAGGCGCTCCTCCAGCGCCCTCTGGGCAGCGCTGTGCTCCGCCAGCTGCTCCCGGAAGCCGCGCAGGTCGCGCTCCACCGCCTGCAGCTCCCGACGGTACCGCTGGGCCTCGCTCTCCGCGCGCACTTTCTGCAGCGCGATGTCCGCCGCGTCCCTGCGCTGCCTCCTCAGCGCGTCCTCCGCCTCCTCCCGGACTCTGGGGAGCTCCTGCTCCGCCCGGGACTTCTGCCTCTCGAGCTCGGCCAGCACCTTCTCCAGCTCTGTGATCTTCCCCGCGAGCTGGCGGTTCTCCCGCACGGTCGCCTCCTGCCGCTGGAGCAGGTCTGAGTACACCCCTTGCTCTGAAGCCTCCTGACGCCTCTGCATCTACGAGAGACGTTCAGAAGGGTCAGACCCGCGCCGCCCCAGCCCGTCTGCAGGCGTCCAGAGCAGCGCTCGCCAAAGGACCGACAACGGGGAGGGAGACCCAAGGCAGCCAGAGCCCCGCCACCGCCACCAGAGAAGGAGCTTCAGGAAGTCAGCAGTGGGGGGGAACCACAAACCCTGTGTGGCGGCTTTGCTAAGCCAAGGAATCTTTTTCTTTTTTGCCTCTTACGGATAATTTTGCTTTTAAAATTTGCTAGCTCAGGATTTTAGAGCAAGAAGGAACCTTACAGCCTGACTCTCACCTCAGATGAGGACACTGAGGTCTAGAAAACTTCAGTAATTTTGAAAACCCATGCAAAACAGGCAGATGACAAAGTAGGAACAACAGTTCTCATAGCAGTCCTCTTTCACTCACACACAACCTAGTCCTACGAGCTAAGAACATACAACATATAGGAACTGAACGACATGAGAGAATTGTCTTCAGTTTCTAGCCCAAAAGAAATTAAAAATGATATCTAAAAGAAAGAAGATACAGAACTCTGGAACTAAGAGCCAATTGAGGAAACAATACTTAACAGGAGGAAGGAGGAAATTATATAAAAATTTATAATTTTCTAAAATCTAATTCCTCACTAATTTATATTTGCCCTACTATGATACTTACAATAATCAGAATTGCTAATGCAAAGGCAGCCATAGTCCTGGTGGCTTTAGAGAAGACGTGCTTCATATACTCACAGACTTTGTTGCTGTCATTAATGACATGGCCCATATGAATCCACCTTGACAAGTACCTTCAGATACTCCACAAACATAAAGATATGTGTTAAATATAAATGCTTATAAAAGTATACTTAGGAATTCAGCTCCAATTAAGAAAATTTGTTCACTCTATTGATTACAAATCGATCTCAGCTGGGAGGAACATACTTGACTAGAACAAAGTGATCACAGCTAGTTTATAATCACATTTAACTTCTCTTTACTAACATCATAAGCTTATTAGTGTTGTATTATCAGTTAAAAATCATCATAGTTAGAAGTAACTTAAACAGAAGGAAGGAAATTATTCTAAATAGCAGGTTTTATTTTCATTGAAATGCCTTAGTAAATCTTAAGAATCTGATTTGTATTACAGACCACACATCTTATTTTGCATCCTCTCATAACATGATTGCCAATAATTTTGATGAGAATTTTGGTTGTTTCCTTTGCTAACCTAAATATGATTTATAGTAAGAATTCATATGAAAACAAATCTCATCACAGTCTGTAATATTTAGTGCTCTGTTATCAGGGTCAACTCTTAATGACACTGAAGCATTTTATCTTCTTAGACATTAAAAGTATTCCATATATTAATATTTTGAGTAGACAACTTCTAAAAGGGTCTTTCTCATTTCTCATCAAATTTCCTTTCCAGCTTAGCTGTTGTGAAGAAGTTTTGAGTCCCTTTCTTTTTTTTTCTTGGTCATAGTCTGAGGTTTAAGAAAAATGAAAATTCTCTCAGGAAAAAAAAAAAAGAAGTTAAACTCTCAGTGTCTTGGAATCATTTAAGTGACTGCTAATCTCATGTTGCCTAGATAACTATAATCTTTTTAAGCAAAGATCAGAAAAATTACTAGAGATCATTTAGTTCTATTACTGATTTCCTCTCTTGTGTATCTCAAACTTATTCACATAAAATAACTTCAAGTTTTAACTAAATTTTTCCCAAGGAGACATGCTGTCTTAATCTCAGCAATTAATATATTCTGCTGTCAACACAGACTAGAAAAATCTCTTTATCCATTAAATATACATTACAGATACCCTACTAATATTTCTGTAGCTAATTTGGTATTATCTTTGAAATTAACATGGCTCCCTCTTTGATTCCATGTTTATTATGGAAAATTCTGCTCTCTGACCAAGATTTCGCATGTGGGTCTTAGAGACCCAGTTTCAGAAACACTTCTTTGTGGAATCTGAAAATTGAGCTATGTATCTTTTATAAGATACTCCATTATTAAAACCCTTAAGTGGTGAATTTTTAATAAAGAATTTAAAAATCTATTCTAAATTATAATAGTCTTTTCACAGACTTCCATAAACTATATTATTTTGACTTTCACTTCAATATAAATCTTTAACATTTCAAAGGATGACAAGCATAATTTAGATATATTTCAGGCTTTTTGAAATATCTTTTGGGTCTATCAACTTCTGGTACTCTACCCCATCAGATAAATTGAGCACAGTGGCTCATATGTGTACAATCAGACATACATAGTAATAAAGGAAAGCCTTAACTTGTTTTATTTTACCTTTAACTACTAAATATACAATTTAAAAGATCTGCCTACCACTTAAAATGGAATATCTCTTAAAAACTAAATATGTAAAAAAACTGTGGACCTTTCATAGTTGAGAAGTGTATGCCAATTATTTGGATGTGAAAATACTCTGGTTCTCCTTTCTAAGCCCAAAGGTAGTTAGTTATAAAGACTTGCAAATAGCGATGTTAGTGCTAGTAACTCTGAACAGACAGAAATAGTTTACAAAAGTAGTCACACTTTTTTTAAAAACTAAGAAAGCAACATCTATTAGACATTTGCTACCATTTTGGTCCTCTTATTATATGAATGGAGTTATACTAAGTACAATCACCTTCAGAATTTCAACAATGGTCTAATTTAAATGGCCAATATCCCACACTTTACTTATTATAGCATTCAATTGACTATTTTTGTCTGTTCTGAGGTCAGGAATAGAAAGTATATCAAGATGACAAAGCACAGCATAATACCTTCAAAATTAGATATAATAGCCTCTTATAAAAACATACATTCATGAATAACTCCCTATTCGGTTTCTGAATATATTATTAAATGCATATAGTCTTTTTAATATATACCATATCTTTTTGACAAAAATAAAAACAAAACACCTCAATTATTAAAAAGCATTACCATTTTGTATAAATACCTGCTACTTCTAACTTAATGGTGTTTCTGTTTTAAATCCTTGAAGATGTAAATTAATTTAAAAGATATAAAACAAATTTGTTTATGTAATATTTCTCCAGACATCCTAACAGTAGTAACTATACTTCAAAGAAAACTGGAGAAAATTCTGCTAAACTGCCTACATTCCATAATGTAAACAGAGCCATTTATGACATTAACCCTCTCATATTAGATAGAGTCCCAGAGAGAAAATAAAAATGTTTTTCTTTTGTTCCCCAAAATGGTTGTTTCTTTTTTTGCAATGCTTTTCAATTTGACAGAATCTCAGTAACAATCCAAAAAATGCCAGGTCTCTACTGTTTTTCACTGTAATTTTATAACTAATCACTTATACATCAGATCTCAACCATGTGAGTTTATCATGAAGCCACCTCATGGCTCCTTGCCAGTGACCTGCCCATGGTTAATGGTTACCTCCTCCTCCTCCAGTCTCTTCAATGAGTCCCCAGCAAATTTAATATATTGTGTCATGAGGGTGACCAGAGCCGTGTATCGGGTCCTCAGGTCCATGAACTACAAGTAAAGAAAAACAAAATGATAGAAACATAATCTCCATTTGCCCTACATCAGTTGAGCAAGCACCAAGTAATAATTAAAACATTAATTAGGCTTTGGGGCAGGGAAGCTCATGACTCCTAGTAACGATAACCACATAGGAGCAACAGGCATTTAGTATTCTCTGCAATTCACTCATCTTGAATGAGGATTTTCAAAGAGCTTCTTAAAACTCTTAACAAAATGTATTGTTATAGGTAAAGAGCAGCTACTTGGAATGATGGACTGCTCTGGACTTGGATTGTGATCAAAGTTGTACAACATTTCAAAGGTACTGAATGTCACTAAAGTCTACACGTAAAAATGATTAAGATGGTGAATTTTCTACTATGTATATTTCACCATAATACAAATATATAAATCTAAAACTGCTAGAGTGCTGCGTCTCTGTTTTGCATGCTCCCTGTCTCTAGACGGTTACCACCTCCTGAATGACGAGATCTGCTGAGCTCTGCATTCTCCGTCGTTTCACTGGAGACTTTTGCTGCGAATCCACCATGGCCCGGTAGGTCATCGTTTGTAATTCGTAGTCCTGCATGAAGATATCGGTAAGATTAATCATGGCAAAGCACTAACGCTTCATTCTATAGTGATCTTTGATGCAGAGAAAGGGAATCCAGTTTCACTGAATGACTTTAAATAAAAAATATTGCAAAAACACATTTTCAGGAATCAATCCAATCCTGAGATGTTTCCAAGGTGGTAATAAAAATCAGAAACATTTAGGGTGGTCAGGAAAGTTCCTAAGTCCCTTTAGGAGCTCATGGACACATTTAGGAACAACGTGCCAGTTATTTTCAGTCTCCCCTTCTTCTAGATAAAAAATGGGACTGCAGATCCGAATGGCCAGAGCCGAGATGTGGCGGGTAACTCAGAGCACATGGGAACCATCCCTAAGGGAGATGTTCTTCCATGGAATATCACAGCAATATTTGCATGGATATTCAAGCAATATTTCCAGGGACACTCCATCAATACTTCCATGGAATACTGCAGCAATACTCACATGGAATCCTAACCCAGACTAATGGGTTAGGATTAGGTGGGTGTTCCAGCAATGCTTGAAGGGGTAAGGGAAGGAAGGAGGAAGTGAAGCAGAAAGAGGCAGATGACAGAGCTACATTTTCTCCTGGTGTACATGGGGGTGTGGGCAAGCTGTGCGTGTGTGTGACACGGAGAGAGAAGTAAAGAAGCAGGGGTTTTCACATGACTCAGGTTTCCATGAAGAATTAACAGGTTAAGTGACAGTGAAGATGCTCTGTTTCACTTTTCAACACAGACTGAATAACCCGTGAAGGCTTTAAAGAGCACTGTGGAAACATCCCCCTGAACACCTGAACGTGAAATCTGATGCAAGGAACTAGTCTCACCTTCACCGCAGTGGAGTACTGTTCTGCGTACTTCTGACACTCATCCATTTTGCTCTGTTTCATTTCTATTTCAGAAACCAGCATCTATAAATGCACACAGGTTAGCAGAAAAGCAACAAGGAATTCTATGCTGTCCAACAACTTGAGATCTCAGGCACTAATACCTACATCATTTAAGACTACAGCTCTCTACCCTACTTTACTTTTAAGTACAGCCTTTATTAATCAATTAATTTATCTGGCTGCACCACTTGGCCTATGGGATCTTAGTTCCCACACCAGGGATTGAACCCATGTCCTCGGCAATGAAAGCAGAGATTCCTAACCACTGCACTGCCAGGGAATTCCCTCTACCCCACTGCACTTAATGTCATCTGCCTTATGGGTGAAGTTCAAACATTCAAGTTCAAGCCACTACGTGACACCCCCTCATGGGGCTTCCAAAGCAGAAATTACTAAACTCCATGGAAATTATCCACAAGTAGGCCTGAAACCCTTTGCTCCTTAATCCTAATCTTGACCTAAAGAGAGCTAGAAATTACTGGCCCCTCAAGATGGAACAAAAATCTCAAAGCATTTAACTCTGTCAAATGTGGCTGTTTAATTTTCTACAACTAACCATTTTTTAAAATGTAGGGTCCTAATCTAACCTCAGTGATCATTAGACACTTGAACTGTCCCAACATGAAACTTTCTTATTCCTTATGGTTTCAAAATTGACCTCCAATAAATCAAAGAAGTAATGTATATAGGTCTGAGAGCACATTTTTAACATTTATGATTTATTCCTGTCTTCCTTGAAATAGTTGCTGACCTACTGCCTTAACAAGAGAAAGGAAGGTCAAGGTCATGAGTGACTAAACGCAGACACAACCATGAGGAGCTATGTTTGCACACCTTCTGTTGATTCAACTGTGTGGCCAGAGCTTTACTATTTTCAGGCTGATTTTCTTGAATCTTCTTCTGAGTAGTTTCAACTTGCTGGATCCAATCATCCAACAGGTGATACGTATCTCTGTAGTACTTCAGTGACTTGCCAATGCCTTCCAAGTCCCGTAACCTAAGAGGATCACAACAGAATAGCCAGTTTTCAAGAGCAACCAGTAGGGAGTTGGAACATGTAGAAGAGGAGGGAGGGACAAACTAACTGTCCTAAGTGCCACCACAGGGGAGTGTCCAGAGTTCAAGGCTGAAGCACTCTAGGCCAATTTCCAAGGGCCCCTGCACTGCTGTGGGTTGAATACAAATTACTTTTCTCCAGGACTTGTGCAGTTTATTAGTACTGACTGCTCTAGGGGCAAATCCAAGAGACTAAAGCTGGAAAGCAGGAAAACTGGAAACAATCAGCAAGTCTTGAAGACCCAAAGCTTGTAGCAATGACAGTTTCACTTCTGAACTCATGACCTGGTTGTAATGAATGGTTCAACATGAACTCAGAGAATACGTTTCAGGAGCTGTAACTGAACACCCAGTCTCTATGACTGTAAAACCACTACATTAAACCTACAGATCATGTATTTTAGAGATTAGCTACTGTGTATTTAAAAATAACGTATTTGTCACACACGACACTATATTATAAAAGCATTTTAGCTACATTAATAAAAACATAAAAAATAAATGAGAAAGAACACTATTCTGTTTCGTCCCCAAAACTATCCCATTTCCTTTCACGTCTTTATTTCAGTCACTGGGCAAATGATCTTGACTTTCTTTTATCTTTGGCTAGAATGAACATCAGGCAATTTCAGTTTCTTTTACCCTTCTTGCCTACTATAGATACTGCATCCCACCCTAGGAAATGCATGATTCACGCTCCTATGACTAAGGCATGGTTATTGGGATATTACCAGTTTGCAATAACTAGAGAACTGCATTGTTTTTTCCTTCATAAAATGCAAGTAGATTAACACTACAAACGCTAGACTAAGTCCTCATCTGGAAGTTAAGCATCTCGCTCAAGGCCATCCTATAAAAAAGAAATGTAATTAGACGCAGCTCTTGCAATTAACACAAGTAACTGTTCTATGGAATGAATTACATATGGGGGTAGAAAGCCTAATATATTTAGACTTTACCCAGAATAGAGAGATTAAATCTGAGCTAAAACTGAATGAAAAGGCTACTAACCTGTTGTCAATCTGAACATGAACATTCTGCCATCTCTCAACCAACTGATCTGCTTTTTCTTTGTGCCAGTCAAAGTCAAGGTCACGCTCTTTGTAGGTTTTAAACATCTCATCACTGATGGTCTTTGCTCTCTGCAGCTCATCCTCCAGCTCATGGAAGACCTCTCTCTTTTCATCCACTTCAGATCTCCATTGCTAAAATGGAACAATTTACAAAGTTATAAAAATGTGTAAGGTGCTCACCAGGTAAACACTTCACTTGCCTAATTTTACAACTCATTTACAAATGACTGACATAAAATCAGACAATGGAAAGAATATATTTCATATACAAAATATTACATTAGGTTGAACCTTATAAAATTGTCATATTTGGCTGTACTTTGACCTAAAAAAAAATAACAATATTATATGTAAAGTTCAGCCTAACAGATTTTGCACATCAATAAAATAAAACATATTCCATAAGTAAGTCTGCCAACTCAGTAAGTCTTTTTCATTGTTTATTTTTTATATATCTACTGATCCCATTGTTTAAAATGAACATGTGCATTAAAAATCCAGCAATCCCACTGCTGGGCATACACACTGAGGAAACCAGAAGGGAAAGAGACATGTGTACCCCAATGTTCATCGCAGCACTGTTTATAATAGCCAGGACATGGAAGCAACCTAGATGCCCATCAGCAGATGAATGGATAAGAAAGCTGTGGTACATATACACAATGGAGTATTACTCAGCCATTAAAAAGAATACATTTAAATCAGTTCTAATGAGATGGATGAAACTGGAACCTATTATACAGAGTGAAGTAAGCCAGAAAGAAAAACACCAATACAGTATACTAACGCATATATATGGAATTTAGAAAGATGGTAACAATAACCCTGTACAAGACAGCAAAAGAGACACTGATGTATAGATCAGCCTTATGGACTCTGTGGGAGAGGGAGAGGGTGGGGAGATTTGGGAGAATGGCATTGAAACATGTATAATATAATGTATGAAACGGGTCGCCAGTCCAGGTTCGATGCATGATACTGGATGCTTGGGGCTGGTGCACTGGGACGACCCAGAGGTAGGGTATGGGGAGGGAGGAGGGAGGAGGGTTCAGGACGGGGAGCAGGGGTATACCTGTGGCAGATTCATTTCGATATTTGGCAAAACTAATACAATATTGTAAAGTTTAAAAATAAAATAAAATTTAAAAAAAAATCACTGAAACAACTTTTCACAACTGTTTTACAAAACCTTTACTCAGGGCTTTATAAGCGGAAGGACAGAAACATACACGTACAACCATCGTCCTTTTCCTTCTTAGATTAACTAGTCTATTCACCTCTTTAATTTCTTAACATAACTGCCTCTTTCTGCAGGGGCATCTAATTACAAACAATTTACTTTTAAGTTTCAACTCCTCTTGCTGCCAACATGAACAGAGTATAAAAATCTACTGTCAAAAAGATAAAAACTTCAAATGAAAAGAACTCATCTCAAACTAAAAATGAATCAACATACTTATTAAGTCATAGTATTACAGAGAAAAGATATGGAATGAATAGAGAAGTATTCAAGTTCATATATTTAATGCTTGATGTCTGAAGACCTGAGCCAAGTTCTAGAGAAATACTGTTAGAGCACAGTCTTAAAAACAGCCAGCAGTGAGACGCATACCTTTAAAGTACTTATCAGATTCTCAATGTTATTCTTGTCAGCTATAACTGCTTCCTCTTCACACAATTTAGTTTCATAGAGTTTGACAAGGGCTTCTGCAGCTTGAGTGTTTTTTAACACCAAGTTGACCGTTTTCAACCTGAAAAAGATAATTAAACAACACCCCTTCTGTTAAGTGTTTATTTCCCCGCAGTACAGCCTTGACGGACCATGAGGCTGGGTGATGCAGTGTGTTCCTCATGCGGCACAAAGACAGTTTTTACTACAAGGTTCACATCCCGCTCAGTCAGTCAGGAAGAGACAGACAAATGCCACATGGTATCACCTATATGTGAAACCTAAAATACAACAGCAAGGAACTCATCTGTGAAACAGAAGCTGACTCACAGGCACAGAGAACAGCCCTGTGGAGGCGGAGGGGGCGCCGGGAGAAGGTGCGGTGGGGGTCTGGGGTCAGCGGATGCAAGCTATGGCTACAGGATGGATGGACACAAGGTCCTATTGTACAGCACAGGGAACTGTATTCAACACCCTGTAATGAACTATAATGGAAAGGGATACAGACAATATATCTACGTATAACAGTCACTTTGCTGTATAGCAGAAATTAACACAGCCTTGTAAATCAACTATATTTCAATAAAAATTTTTTTAAAAGATTAACATCCCACTAACTATCTAATCAGAGAAGGCAATGGCACCCCACTCCAGTACTCTTGCCTGGAAAATCCCATGGATGGAGGAGCCTGGTAGGCTACAGTCCATGGGGTTGCTAAGAGTCGGACACGACTGAGCGACTTCACTTTCACTTTTCACTTTCATGCATTGGAGAAGGAAATGGCAACCCACTCCAGTGTTCTTTCCTGGAGAATCCCAGGGACGGAGAGCCCGGTGGGCTGCCGTCAATGGGGTTGCACAGAGTCAGACACAACTGAAGCGACTTAGCAGCAGTAGCAGCAACAATCTAATAGAATCCACACCATGCCCCCAAGTTGTCTTCAGCAGAAGATTCCAACAGAAGAGGGGCTTCTTTCAAAGCTACTTTAGACCAAGACTGGAAGTTAAGTTCAACAGACCGTAACAGCTGAGCTACCAAAACTACAGGGAACATGTGGGAAGATCATTAATGCTTTTGTCTCTGATGCTCATTCCCTTTCAGCATGAAGCAGCATCATAAATCCACAGAAATATTTAGCGTATTTGTTACTAAGAAAAAAAATTTGAGGGATTTTGCTGGTGGTACAGGGGGTAAGAACCCACCTGCCATTGCAGGGGATATGGGCTTGATCCCTGGTCCAGGAAAATGTGGAGCCACTAAGCTCCTGAGCCACAACTAGCGATGGCCACGCGCCTGGAATCTGTGCTCCACAGCAAGAGAAGCCACCACAGTGAGAAACCCACACACCACAACAAAGAGTAGCCTCCACTGGCTGAACTAGAGAAAGCCCATGTGCAGAAAGCAAATCCACGCGTGCACGCAAAGTCGCTTCAGTCGTGTCTGACTCTTTACGACCTGATGGACCATAGTCCATCAGGCTCCTTTGTCCATAGGACTCTCCAGGCAAGAACACTGGAGTGGGTTGCCATGCCCTCCTCCAGGGGATCTTCCCAACCCAGGAATCAAACCCACATCTCTTATGTCTCCTGCATTGGCAGGCGGGTTCTTTACCACTAGCACCAACTGACACAGCTAAAAATAAAAATAATTGAAGAAAAGAAAATAATTTTTTATATTCTTAAAAATTAACATTTTTAGCCTAAACAGCATCTGTATATAAATGGCAGCTATATGAAGTCAGCTTAGATGATTTCTATCAAGGCAGTGGTTCCATACTTCTCTATGTAGGTGGACGACATGGAATAGACATGGTTCATGCTCTGGACAACCACGCTGAGCTCAGACCGCAAGGCGGGCGTGGAGGCAGAGGCAGGCGCCTGACTGAAAAAGTCTTCACATTTACTTGTGATCGTGGCCAAATCATCTTTAAGTCGCTCCAGTTCTTTCTTTAGTTTCTACACGACAAAGAACAAACCATAAGGATTAGACAGGGCCTCTTTCTTCAAACACTTTAAAAACACACATTTCCCATTATTACTCTTGAGGTAAATACATATTCTTTTTTTAAACTGCACCACAGTTGATTTACAATGTCATGCTCATTTACGCTGTACATCAAAGTGATTCAGTCACACACATATATACATCCTTTTTTCCTATTCTTTTCCATTACGGTTTATCACAGGATGTGGGAGGCAGTTCCCTGTGCTGTACAGCAGGCCCCTGCTGTTTATCCAGTGTATTCATCCTACAGCTTGCATTTGCTAATCCAGCACTCCCACTCCATCCCCCGCCGGGCAACCACAAGTCCATTCTCTGTGTCTGAGTCTGTATCTATTTCATAGATAAGTTCATCTGAGTCCTATTTTGGATCCCACACATAAGCAATATCATATGGTGTCTTTCTTTCTCCTTCTGACTTACTTCACCTAGTATGATCGTCTCTAGCTGCAAAACATTTACGTATTTTTATTTTTTCTTTACCAAAGAAACGAAGCCGAGGCAGTCTACTTTTACCACCAGTCATTCCCTCACCGCACAGCGCTCGGGCCCAAACACCTAGTTTAGAGCCTGTGCGTCACCCAGCGCCCGGCGGAGAGGCCCTGCAGCCTCCACGTAAACGGCGAGGACGCAGTGCTCCGCGTTCACCCAGTGCGAGGCAGAGCTGAGCCACGGAGCCTCGTCTGCCGTCAGCCGTGAGCACAGTCAGAGCGCACAAGGTGGCCCCGGCACAGCGCGCGTGAGGGGTCGCAGGGTCAGCGGCGAAGGTCGCGAGACCCCATCTGCGCTGACCTCGGCCCACGCACTCGCAGCCTCACCTCCTGCTCCGAGATCCTGAACACGCTCTCATGCAGGTCGTCTCTCTCCAGCGGGGTGCGGATCTGTCTGATGAGACGGTCCTCACAGCTCTCTAGCCGAAGCCTGAGGTTTCGAACTTCAGAGATGTAGAGGTTGTAAGCCGATTCCTCTTGCTCCTCTGTGAGAGTAAACATGATGTTTAGAAAATTCCTCATTTTCTGTCGTTTGGACGTTCTTGCTCATGAATTAATAAGGCAATTTTACCATTACTGAGACATAGCTAGTCAGACTAATGTTACCAGTTATCACCACAAACCCACACCAAGGATATAAACCTTGAAACTGTGGACCTTACAATTTACAAAGACTTAAATACAACTTCCCTAATGCCACTTAAAGTACCAACATCTGACTTAAGATGTCTGAGGAAAGTAATACATTGGTTTGTTTTGTTTTCACAAAAATGTGAAATATATTAGTAGCAGATTAGTTATAAGAATAATGTTTTAAAAAAATTAGAGTATTACTACTAAAGTGTTTTTGGTCTCTAAGTTTTATGGACGTCAAGAATTTGGAATAAAATTTATATTTAACAAACATTAACAGGACAAAATCTTTTCCTTCAACCCCTATATAAAATCCAGGTTTGGTTACAGGAAACCTCTCCCCTTTGCTTTCAATTTTGCTGTGAATCTAAAACTTCTCTTAAAAAAAATATTCTTTAAAAAAATCCAAGTTTGACATATGAAAAAGTAATTGAAACTTGTCTGAAACTAAAATATCATTCTGAACATTACACTGCAAACTAGAGAAAATGGTTAAAAGTAGATGCATTAAGAATTCACTGTCATACAACTTGGTTGGCAGCTTTTTACTACTTAATTATTTGGGAAAAAATGAATTCCTTCTTGAATCTTCCTACCTCGAACATCCATCTGATGCTTTAGTAACTGTCTCTACCTATTACAGGTTGAGTGACATAATATACCTAAGACTGAGAGTCCCAGTGATAATAGAAAACAGCCTGGACTAAACACCCATGGGGAAAAAAGCCAAGGGTTCCCACGCTTTACCTCTTTCTGCAGATTTAAGGAGTTCTTGATAATACTGCTTGCACACATTAACCTCCTTTTCCAGTTGTGTTATATCTGAGCCTGAAAATATTTGGGATTCCTGGCTATCTTCAAGAAAATCTTCAAAACGGGACTGCAGATTACTCAGAACTTGCTGATGTTCACCAGGCAACATGGTCTTTATCTAAAGAAGACCAATGATCCATTATAGTATTAAGGGTGAAATTTCAATAGGACTGATCTCAAGTGGTTCTTATGGGACATGAGTTTATATTAAATAATCATAATAGAAAATCATTGGAAATTAATTTTTTCTTCATTCACAACTTTAGGTTTTAAAAGACAAGGGAAAACAAGACTACAGAATTTCATAGATGAATGAAACTATACCCATGTCTGTATGCCCAAACACTATATACTATGCCTCCCAATGAAAACAGAAACACTGAATGAAGTATGGGATTTTCAGATCCCCCAATTCTTAGAAAGTACCTCATATAAAACAGGCATGTAACAGATATTCAGTGAGTAAATGAATTTTATCATGGATCTGCTGGACCTCATCTGACTCAAGGGATAACACAAAGGCCACTCTTCATGACAAGAGCCTGCATCTTGGGACAGGTTGGGTGGACGTGCAGATCTGCACTTACTGAAGCCACATTGCTCGCTCGGATTCTGTCAATTTCATTGATGAGATGGTGCCAGGAGACCACACTCTTCATGTTTATGTGAGACTCGTGCCAAAGGGTCAGGACATTCTGATATTGCTGCTCAATTCTGAAACACAAGGAAGAAACTCAGATTCAGCCCTTCCATTCCCCACCAACATGTGTGACGGTTTCTTTCTGTGTTTGAGACATATCTCAAGTTTACTAGCTCGAGGTCCTTCTGATCCAGTGCTGTTACTGTTCAGTTGCTAAGTCTTATCTGACTCTTTGCAACCTCATGGACTGCAGCATGCCAGGCTTTCCTGTCCTTCACTATCTCTGGGAGTTTGCTCAAACTCATATTCTATTAGCCTTGCCAAAGCATTGATTGTTTCTTTTACCTTCAGAAACCCCCAAAGCCAGCCCTACATCTGGAACTAAAGCACACAAACCTGTTTGCAAGGTCAACCGCCTCTTTGTTTGGAGGAGGGACGGTGAAGCACACAGAAGGGACCATGGCCTCATTCCCAGTGGGGCTGATGACCTTCCACTTAGCGCGATGAGAGTTGTTTGCCAAAACGCATTCATCGTCTTTGAAAATGGTTATCTGGTTTTAAAAGAAGAACAGAACAACCAGATGTGGTCACTGCGGTATTTGTCTCTTTCCACACCCAATCTTGGGTATTTTTTTTGTCTTTTTAAAGTGGGAAACTTTACCACTAGTGAGCAATATGACCTTGTTTTTTAGATATATGAATAATGCCAGAAACAGGTCTGTTTCTAGGAGTTAAAGTACCTCAATTTGTCTGTAGTCACAGATGGCTTTGATCGGAAGAGAAGTTTTGAGTGGACAGTCAGCATTTCTGGGCTTCAACTGAACGATTGTTTTTGCTCTCCCCATCAGGCTCGCCACTGTACTTTTATACTGCAGAAGCTCTTCTTTCTCTTCCTGAGGAATAAATCAGAAGGCTTTTAGAAGCAAACAGTGTGTACTCTCTGTTCTTTTAGGGCTGTGCACAAATGCAGCTTCCCCAGCAGAGTCTTCCGTCTGAACCGTCAGCCCCTCGCCGCCCACTCTCCCCCTGTGTTGTCTGGTTGCTTTCTTTCCTCCTTCACATTTACCAGTACCTAACAGACTACATGTATTGTGCTGTACTAATTTATCATGTTTATTGCATCCCCCCCTGGCAGGGTTCTTGTCTGCTGTGTTCAGTCCCAGCACTAAAAATAGTGTCTAGGGTCTAGAAATACTGACAAGTCTTTATGGAATAAATGACTAAACACACATACTCACACACAAAGCACAGTGAGAGCATTTTAAAATACTAAGGCAATCACATCAAACAACACTCTTGCTGTGTGCCAAAAAGAAAAAAATGCTAAAACTCAACGTTTAAGTGGTTGAGTGAGGCGGAAACACCAAGAGTACCAATAAAATGCGAAGCTCCATGCACAGAAACGCAACCAGGCACGCATCCAGCCCCACTACGCGTCGCTGACGAAGCAGGGGGTCTTCCTGCTCATACCATGGACTCCTGAACGAGGTCCTCCAGTTTGTGGATGCTGCTGGACCTGTCACAGCTGTACTTCCGCTGGATGGCATCTTTTAGATTCCTCAAGTAATCTGTGGCTTCTTTGGCATCATTGAAAAACTAGCAAAAGATGAAAACTGGCAGTTAAAAGTGTACGAAACGCCAGCAAAGCCCCCAGGTGTCAGGTTTGAGTACCAGAGTCCTGTGTGTACCCCTCCTACGTGGGCACAGAAGGAGCCGCAAGACTTCTTCTCCAGAGCCCTTCCCTTAACCAAACACCAACTCCTGAACTTGGATGATGATGAGCGAATGCTAAGTGTCCAGAGTTTATGTCTCCAGAGAACAAACCTGTGGATGCCCAGGGGGAGGAGAGGTGGGAGAAGGAAGGACTAGGACTCTGGGGTTAGCGGATGCAAACTATCAAACACAGGGGGGATAAACACCAAGGTCCTACTGGTATAGCAGAGGGAACTGTATTCAGTATCCTGTGATAAACCACAATGGCAAAGAATATGAAAAATAATACAGCTATATAACAAAGTGTATGTCTATATTGTGGTCGTGGCCCTATATTACTTTGACTGAACATCTATTTCACTTTAGAACATCTATAAACACTTAAACAGTTGTTAAACGAAAGTGAAAGTCAGTCATGTCTGACTCCTTGCGACCCCATGTTCTATAGCCTGGCAGGCTCTTCTCTCCATGGAATTCTCCAGGCTAGGATACTGAAGTGGGTAGCCTTTCCCTTCTCCAAGGGATCTGCCCCACACAAGGATTGAACCTAGGTCTCCCGCATTGTAGGCAGATTCTATACCAGCTGAGCCAGGGAAGCCCAAGAAAACTGGAGTGGGTAGCCTGTCCCTTCTCCAGTGGATCGTCCTGATCCAGGAATCAAACCAGAGTCTCCTGCATTGCAGGCGGACTCTACCAGCTGAGCTACCAGGGAAGCCCAAACAGTTGTTAAGCGGGAATGAAATTGCAAGAATATTTTAAAACTTCTGAAGAATAGGAAAAAAGCTCCCCCTAGTAAAATTGTTCCTCAAAAAGACAAGCATGGACAAAGTTAAGATTTTCTGACATTTTAAGTGGTTTTTAAAGTATTTCTTCTTTACTAAAATGCTTCCATTTATCCTAAAGGACATATAACCCTTCTATCCTAAAATGAAGACATTTTGGTTTCTTTCCGCTGCAGTCAGACATACACGCATCCCAACATTACACCATGGAAATGGTTCCTGTAACTCAGCTGAAATTGCAGTACCACCCGCCGACACGGTGACCGTTCCATACCTCGAAATAAGCGCTGTTCTCCTTCACATGCTGTTCCACACACTGGCAGAGCTGCAGGATCCAGCTCCACTGCGTCTGCATTGCCGCGCGGTAAGCCTGCCAGGGAAAACACAGTCACCACTGCCGTCTGCACAGCAAGACACACCCAGGCTTCTCAGGGTTAAAAGACGGCGGTCTACACAGGTGATGAGATGCCTTTAACAGAGACTTGAGAAGCAGGGACGTGAACTGTCCCGCTAAGCTAAACATCCCCACTTGCACAAAGCCAGTCCTAAAACTTTAAACATACATTTTTCTTTTAAAAAATTTTTTTAATATAAATGTATTTATTTTAATTGGAGACTAATTACTTTACAAAATTGTATTGGTTTTGCCATACATTGACATGAATCCATCATGGGGATACATGTGTTCCCCATCCTGAACCATCCTCCCACCTCCCTCCCCATCCCATCCACCTGGGTCATCCCAGTGCACCAGCCCTGAGTACCCTGTCTCATGCATCCAACCTGGACTGGCGATTTGTTTCACATATGATAATTTACATGTTTCAATGCCATTCTCCCACCCTCGCCCTCTCCCACAGAGTCCAAAAGACTGTTCTATACATCTGTGTCTCTTTTCCTGTCTCGCATACATTTTTCAATCAGTCCAATTTCTTTCAAATTTTCAGTTTCTTGACTCGTTTTTCTTGTCACATATATGAAAAGTGCTAACTCTGGGGCTGTTTTTCCAGGCAGACTTCTTTAACACTTGAGATGGATGCAAGCTATCCAACACTCTCCTGTGTGGAATCCTCAGATACACCCCCTTCACTCAATTTTCCTCTGTCTGTTTTCTGAATTTTTGTATTATTGGATAATAAAATCCCCCTTCTGACATCAAAGTACATGGTGTGTAGTTTTTGTCCTGTTTTTGCTTCCAAAACTAGTCTTGAAGCTCTTGGCAGGAGTGGGGCTGATCTGTTTTATCGGGACTGTTTGGGAAGGGTGGAGAAGCTTATGTAATTCTTTATCAGTATAATTATGGGATAATATCAGAGATAATACTAGGAAGTTTTATTTCAAATGTTTTTTACTTGAATCTTTATTCAGTACAAGGTGCCTCTTTCATGAGAGCAAAAATACTGTAGGAAAGGCACCTACTTACACGGAAACAGGAAACACCCTTTCCTATTTAAGGTGCAGTTCCCTGGCTTCCAGAAGAGGGCGGCCTAGCTGCTCTAACGACTGTCTTACATAAGACGGTCCCTCCTGGAGAAACAGGCCGCTGAGCTCGGTCCAGGCAGCTTTCTGGATGGAACGTACAAGGCAACCGTGGAAATCTGGCAACACTTCCTGATCACGTTACGTGCTCCCTCCAATTAAGCTACTTAGAGTAAATTGGCTATAAAATACACATTGTGCATTGTTAAATTATTAGCTTCTTTTCCTCATAAAATACAAAATAGTGTTGATAATTAACTACTATCCATCGCCTACAATACATTAGATGGGCCTGAAGAACCATAAAGATGACTAAGGCTTAATTTTATCCTTCCACATCCTCTTAGTTAATTAGACTAACAGCTCTACCTAAAGGTAATCAGGTTCACATCCACTTCATCCACGCCCATCAAAAGTCTCAACCTATAATCGCACTTCCTAGCAGCCGTCACTTCTCTATTTTAAGGAATACCCCACCTTCAGTTGACCATAGTATAAAAGTATATCCAGACCCATCATGATTCTAATCTCCTTTCCCTAGTGCTCCCCTCCAACCCCCCCTACCCCCCGCCCCACTCTTCTAGGTCCTTAACATTTCTATGTAGCATTGCCTGGGGATGAAAACCACATTTTTACATGAAAGAAGGGCAACTGTAACATTCCCCAGACCTCCAGATGAGGTCTAGAATTTCATGAATCTTTTGTGTCATGACAACTTATTTTAGGGAACAAAGATTCTCAGATCCCTTTCCTCAACCACATATCCCATTGTAAGCACAGTTTCATTTTTCTTCCTCTGGAAATATACAACTGTCCACATTTGATACTTCTCCTCTCTTCCATAACCTCCAGCACATTTAGAAAGTCACTAACTCTAGCAGATCCCAGGCCTAAAAACTAAACACCCCCCACCCCACCTGCACCTCACGGGCAGCCTGATAAACTCCAGGTCAGCCCTCCCCTTCTGGGTCTGAAATGTGTGTTACACCCTGAGGACGTTCCTGTCAGAGCCAGATCATGGACAGGATTAGTAAATGAAATAATAATAATAACTAGGACTTCTTGAGAACCTACTATGTATCAAGAACTGAACTAAGCTAACAGTACACTTTTCTCCTCCTCACACAACTCTACAGTTAGGAGCAACTTCCCCCATTTTAGGTAAGTGAACGGGACCCAGCAAGGTTACAACCGCATGCAACATCACGTGGTTGGGAAGAAACTAACGTCAAAGCCTGACAAGACAAGGTCCTTCAGAGTTACTGTCCTGCATCTCTATGGCCACAGGGGTTGACACCAATGGGTGGCACGCTTCACGCAGAGCAGAAGGCACATCACTATGATTTGTCAGAAGTGTTATTTTTGAGCCAGGTTGTAGTAAAAGTTTGATAGTTTGCATTTTTCTATTTATCCACAAACAATAAAAGAATCTGAAAGGTAACATTCGAATATCCATATTACACTTTCTGACTCACCTCAATGGTTAACCGGGCTGGGTGATTTTCCAGAAGCAGCTGCTCCGCTATCTCTTGAACTGACTTAATAGTTTCTTCCTTTTGATCAAGTTCTCTCATCAATTCCTAATTGAAATAAATACGTTAGGAAATGATAAAACCTGAGAGGCACTGGTAACATTCAGCCACAGAAGCTGCACTCACAGCGTGGTAATCTCTCTTCCGGGCTATGTTGGTGTTTCTTTCACTCCAGTCGTAAGCAACTTCCTCCTCTTCTTTTTCATTCAACCAAATAAGTTCATTCGTTGCACGAGTTACAAAATTGTGGAGTGTGTCAAGGTGCCGCTCCTGATTCCTGGATGTATTCTTTATAAGGAGAATCATGGTAAGAATCATGTCTTTGCCATATAAAGGGAAGGGAAAGTTAAAAAAAACTTACCAAGAGTTTTGCATACTGATTCTCTAATCTGTGTAACTTTTCTGCGTAAGTTAGTTTAAGAGGTGCCGTCATCTGGATCTATAACATGGGATAAAAAGACAGCAGGTTAGGAATCTTAAGAAATTCTGATTCACTGGCAATCTATCTTTTATCCTGTGACAACAGGGTCTTAACAGAAAGAGCACAGCAGAAGCTGGGATGAAATATATACATACAGACTTTAAATTCACATACCTCACTGATCTTAGCTTCTTTAAGGCTAGATTCAAATTCTTCAATAGCTCGGTGGACATTTTTATGATTTTCTAAGTGGCTTTCAACACTTGGCAAATCTGATCCCCATTCAGTGCGGTCCAGCTGCACCTTTAAATAGGAAGATATGAGGTTTAAAAAAAAAAAAAAAAACTGGTAGCAATAAGGCCTGAAACTTAGGTAAGAGTAAATATTTTTACCTGCATCTCATCCACCCAATTCAAAAGGTCCTGAACAAATTTCATGTTGATTTCCTCTTCTGTTAAATTCTGGTCCAGCAGAGATGACTTGAGAAGGGGCTTTCGGATCTGCATCAGCTTCAGAGTCTGCAGGGAGCTTGTCTCCCCTCCTGAGCCGAAACTTGGAACTAACCCTGATGGGAAGCCAGGCGTATAGGCAGGAGTGACAGACGGGGTCAGGCGGGAAGTCAGCCCTGACGACAGGCCCGAGGTTACGCTAGACGGGGTCAGGGAAGGTGTGAGACCCTGCGTCAGCCCTGAGTTCATGCTGGGGTTTAAGGTCTGTGCAAATCCTGCGTTTAAACTCTGAGAGATTCCTGATATCATGAGCTTCGTCTGCTCCGTCGTCAGCACGCGGCCTTTGCTGTACACTGAGGAACATTCGTTCCGCAAGGCCATGATGTCATCGCGCAGTTTTGCAACCCTGAAAAGAAAATCAAAATGCGTAAGCTATAATGTGAGAGGTATTGTTCACAAAGGCTGACCCCTAAAACTAGGGACTCTAGTTACCAAAATGATCAATATTGGCTCATCAGCCATAACAAAGGCATCACACTAGTGCAAGATGTTAATAACAGGGGAAGAGGCTTTGAAGGGGTGTTATGGGAACTCTAGACTGTCCACGCAATTTTTTATAAACCTAAGTTGCTCAAATAAATAAAGTCTATTTTAAAATGTCATTATAGTCACACTGATAAAAATTTACATCACGATTTTTTCACTCAATGTTGTACTATAAGTATTCTATATTATCATATGATCTTTACAACTGTAATTTATAATGAACTCAATTACAACACTATCATAGTATATGCTCATTCTCCTATTATTTGACACACAGGATTCCAAATTTTTGACACGGACACTTTTTTTCCTATATTTATTTAGATAAGTTCTATATTTAGAATTATTATAGATGCCTAAAAGCAGAATTACTCATTTGAAGCATCATTCATAGTTTTTGCCTTATACATATATATCATATATTTAGATATTTACATAATATATATTATATACAACCAGAAATGTTCCATTCCTATCCCCAAATCCACTTCTCAGAGACACAGATTTTTATATACATATTTTCCCAATATTTTGTTATGAGCATTTTCATAAGATAAACACAAAACTGATAAGTTGACTTAAAAGATTATTTTCTCATTATTGTCCCTTTTTCAAATATCACACATGAATATTTCAACTGCAGGTTAGTTACTACAGTATTAAATACTACATGTATCTAAAATTTTTTTCTCTTATTTATCTTTGAAGAACAAAACCTACTAAACACACCGAAATATGACACAATTAATGTGACACACATTGTCAACAAAAAAGAGCTTAGGGAACACTTCATAAAATCGCCACCCTCTACGTCCTTAATGAGGGGCCACGGAACAGTCAGCGAGGAGGACAAGGCTGACTAGGAAGCTCTCTTACCTCTGCACCAACTGGTCTGCCTGGTAGTACTTTCCATCAATAAGAATCTGTACATCAATGACATGCTGGCGTAAAAGGTTCTCACATTCAAGGATATATCCGGCAATCTCTGCTTCATTCTGAAACTGCAGCCCGGATTCCAATCTTTTAGAATCCTATATTTTAAAACAATTCAGTATTAATTCTACATTAATTAACTAATTAAACAAACTGCAAATCTAGCCTCAGGGACTTCCCTGGTGGTGGGCCAGGAGTTAGGACTCGGCGTGTCCACTGTAGGGGGCATGGGTTGGATCTGCGGTCAGGGAACTAGACCCCGCACGCCATGAAAGTGAAAGCGTTAGTCGCTCAGTCATGTCTGACTCTTTGGCACCCCATGGACTGTAGCCCATCAGGCTCCTCTATCCAAGGAATTCTCCAGGCAAGAATACTGGAGCGGGGTGCCATTCCCTTCTCCAGGAGATCTCCCCAACCCAGTGATTGAACTCATGTCTCCTACACTGCAGGCAGATTCTTTACCGTCTGAGCCACCTGGGAAGCGTAGAAGATTTTATTTCATCTGAATGTACCGACCCCTCTACAGCAATTCCAGCAGCTCCTGAAATGAACTTACAGACTGGAGAGCATTTCGGGCAAGCAACAGTTTGTCTTCACAGATGACACTGCCCCTCTGAACTCGGTTAGCAATCTGCTGCAACATCTCCAACCTAAAAGAAGAAACAAAATAAACTCTTTCCTTCTGAAGTCAGAGAGCTAGCCACCCCTGAAAAACGAGGCCCACCAAAAGAAAAACCACAACCCCACATCAAGGACTCCATACCTGTGTCCATCAAAGGATTCATTGCCAAAGCTAATACAGGAGTTGATCAGGGTTGGACCACAATGAACCGAGAGGAAATTCTCATTTGAGTCAAGACTAGTCCGAGTGCTGGTCGTGTTACTAAACACAGAATCACTGCTCCGGTAACTGTAACTACTGCTGTGCATTTTTATCTCGCAATGATGTTTTTTCTTCCACCATTAAAAGTAGACTAGAAAGTACACAGTCTGCAGAAAGTGCTACTTCTAATGGTGAAAAGAGGCGACTGGCTGTTACAGCTTTTAATGGCTCCTTAAATATGCCCCAACATGCATATTCAACACGCAGCAAATAATACGCTGATAACTATTCAAAAGAATCCCGCCTAGAGCCATGGGTTTGCTAGCTACGGTCTGCCTTTTGTAGCCTACACTAAAGCCCTACATGTACGGACAAGGCAGGCTGATGGGGCGTCACTGGACAAGACTTGCCAAATATTTTCACCAAGAATCATTCACTTGCCACCAACTCAAAAACAACTCTGATGCTTCACAGAAGCCAAAGAACAATCAGGTCACTCTGGCAATACCAATCATCAGCTAAAAGAACACAAACAGCCAATCAGAGCCTCATCCTAGCATTTTGGAAAAACCAGCTCTGTACTGAACAACACAGGGTTAGAAAACTGGTACGTACAAACACCTACAAACAAAGGAATTTGACAAGAAGCAAAGCATCTTTCCTTTTTAACCAGCACAGCATTTGTCGATTAGGTTACATTAACTGGAAAATTGTCCAGTTACCTTTTCCCCACCACAGGAACCACTCCCAGGAATGTTATGTCTACTCTCACTAAAGTTACTTTTTATTTTTAAAAGCCAAAGTGCTAAGAAGAGTATCAGTGTGATGCTTGGAGATTTAATTTGTCTGTGCTTGTTTTTCCTTTCTACAGGTTATTACCTGGCCTAAGATCATTGGCTCTTTCTCATTTGCCTTTTACATACTCCCATGCCACAGAGCTATTATTTTGCAATACAGAGTTAATGCCAAAAAACTTGTTGCTTCAAGAAAAATGAAGGCATTGAATCAGCCATGCTAAATATTTTCCTATCCCCAACACTGCAAAGCCAAATTGCTGCTTCCCCAACTAGAGGCAGACACTGTCCTTTTTAGGAGGGAATTTGAGAGTGTCATGTCAAATATAGTTAGTAAACAGAAAAGCACAAAATAATAATAGTAGCCAGCACCTAACATTTCTGAAGCAATTGTTAGGTGCCAGGAAATTAACTAATCACTTTATAGACATACTCAGAACCACCAAATGTGGTTCCTACTATTACATCCTATTTACAAATGAGGAAACTGAAGTTTAGAGAGGATAGTCAATCTAAGATTACATGGCATGAACACTGAGCTAATAATTCATCCAGGATTGACTGGCTCCTAGACCTTGAACTCTTAACCACAGCATTCTTTTATTTACATAAATTAAAATCCAGCTGCTATTCTGACAACTAAAATCAACTCTGCCCCCTTTCTCTGGCACCTTTTCTATCCTTTCATCAGATTAGAAGCTGAGCATTTCATTTGAACCACCCAGAATTATCTCCTCCCTACAAGGTCCATCCTAGGTATTTTGCACTTGTTCTGGTTCAAAAGGATCCAGTTATGTAGACATAATACTCTGCTTTAACAAGCGTGTCATCAATGATGTCATAAAGGCCTGACAAATCAGACCCACCCTCGGATCTTCAATGCATTAGTTCACACTTCTTCCACGTGGAAGTTAGGAGTGGGTGCAGAGAACATCAGTATATTGAGGGCCTCCGGGTAGCAGAGCCGGTGTTGTGGGCAGTACAAGGAACCACAAACACAGGAATCTGTCTGCATGCTCACTCTGTGGAACTGGCAGTCCTCATTCAAGCAATCGCAGAGAAATGTATACATTACAACCGAGATGAGTCTATGAAGGAGGACCACATGGAACAGGAGGGTCAACCCCAAAACACCTGAACCAGCCTGGGAGACTTCAGAAAGTTTCTGGAGGAAATCATACGGGAGCTGAGATCAGAGGAAGACCAGGAGTAAGGAGAGGACAAACCAGACAACCCAGCCGCAGGAAAAGACAGTGCCAGATCTCACAAACGCGGAGGCTGGGAAACGGGCAGGCCAGCGCTCCTGAGAGGCGGCCGGCGTGGCTCGCCGAGGACCAGAAGGCCAGCCTTGGGGACTCGGACCATGAGCCCCACGCAGCACAGCTCAGGCTGGAACGGAAGGACCATCCAACAAACCCCTCCTGAGGACCTAGGCGACCTTCCGGGGCGCCTGGTGAGGCAGGAGAGAAAGGAGGAAGCTGAGGGATGGTTTCGGGCCCACAGACAGGGTGGGACTGAACCAGCGATCACAAGTCCTCCGGGCACTGCCTCACTGCCCTTCTTTAAGCAGAGGGTTCACTGCCCACAGAGAGGGCCGTAGCCCAAAACATACCAAGAAACAAGGTAAGCTCACGGTTAACCTATGTTATGTATGGATGAGCTTCTGGTGACTTAAAAGCTGGAGAAATTCTCACGGGTCCTCCTGACTAAGTCTGTAACCGCCATATGAGATGCAACTGCACACACCAACCCAGGCCCCCTCCAGCATTACTTCCCTGATTCCTTCCTCAAACCTCTTGGAAGAGTTTCTAGATAACAAAATGGGAGAATCAGAAAGACTTAGCCAAGGTCACGCAAACAAGCAAATGGAAACGGCTAATGTTGGTCCAGGGTGGCATGTCTCCAAAGCTTAAGCTGTTTGCGCACCACAAGCGGACCCCCTCACTGGACACCCCGGGCAGAGAACGCCCCCAACCTTTCAACTTCGGGACGAAGAGCCTTCTCCCTCTCCAGCATGGCGATGATGAGCTTTCCCCATTCCTTTTCTATGTCGTTTGGGTGATAACCTTGAAGGAGTTTGATGCGTCCAAACTCTATCCAAATCTAGAGAAAACAGCACAAAAAGGTGATGTGAAGCAAAGACATTAAAAATCACGCTTCTTAAATCAAGACAGACTATTTATAAAGATTACATTTGATACCATATGCTATCACTTACAGATGGACTCTAAAAGATGACACAAAAAAGCTAATCTACGAAACGGAATCCCCGACACAGAGAACAAACTTGTGGTTGACAAGGGGGAGGGGTTGGAGAGGGGGGAAGGGAAGGACTGAGTTTGGGATTAGCAGATACAAAGAACATTATACAGAGAATGGACAAACAGCAAGGTCCTACGGTACAGCCCAGTAAATACATATATAACTGAGGTATATAACTGAGTTACCATGCTGAGCAGCAGAAATTGACACACTATAATCAACTACACCAATAAAATTTTTTAAAAGGAGACATTTGCCAATTCAAAGGAAATTTTTTCTTACCTCTAATAATTTATATAAGCGTTTAATTTTTGATTTTTCTGTCTCCTTTGGTGGAATTTCTGTTTCTTTAAACTGTAAATACTGATTGTAAAGTGCCTAAAATGAAAGGGAAAATAAATGAAGAGCTGAACTTCAAAAATCTGTTTTCATTATCACATAACGTCACGACTTCAAATGCTTTCTATTCTGTCACCTGCCTGGGTGGCGTGGCATGCATACTCAGCTACATCCGACTCTTTGAGACCCCATGGACTGCAGCCCACCAAGCACCTCTGTCTGTGGAATTTTCCAGGCAAGAATACTGGAGTGGGTTTCCATTTCCTACTCCAGGGGATCTTCCTGACCCAGAGATCAAGCTTGCATCTCTTGCATCTCCTGCATTGGCAGGCAGATTCTTTACCACTCTCCCACCCGGGGAGGTATTCCTTCATAAAATAAGACAATCAAGGATGCCAGTTCTGAGCCAGCTGGTAAACAGGATCTAAGGGATCTGAAGAGGATGTAATTAGGGCTGTGAGCCCGATTCAACATATGCTGCCCAGGCATCTGGATAATGAAAACCACAACAGTGTCTGTTAGTTGCTCAGTCGTGTCTGACTCTTTGCGACCCCGGGGACTGTAGCCTGTCGGGCTCCTGTGTCCATGAGAATCTCCAGGCCAGAATCCCGGAATGGGTAGCCTTTCCCTTCTCCAGGGGATCTTCCTGACCCAGGGATCGAACCCGGGTCTCCACACTGCAGGCGGATTCTTTACCAGCTGAGCCACCAGGGAACCACAACTCTACTAAGGATCTCATCATCCAAATAAGAAGACACATCCTTTAAAAGATACACTTTGCAAATGCTGTACTTTAGCTTTTACTTTTTGGAAAAATCATCTGATGCGATTCTCATAAAACGGGGTGGGAAGCATGCTTCTATGTTTCATGGTCCATCCTTGAAAAACAGAATTCTCATCAGACAGGACTAAAGTTTGCGTTCAATGTCCCATGGCCTAATTAAGCAGATCTTACAGTAAGAAAAGATGCTACTGGTTCCTGCTATTATAAAAGTCTGAGCCATATAATTAAATTACTATCTAATTTATAGATATTAATTTGGGAATCTCTTAAATATATGTATATTATGTTTATTAACAAGGAGCTTCTAAAAATTATGTTGATAAAATAGCTCCACATTTAGTAAGTATACACTGATTATTTCATCCTAATTCATGCTGCTTTAAAACAAGTCCATGAAAATGTTCGAGGAGACATATTTATCTGAAGGATTCCATTTAATGTTTTGCTGATTAAGAAAATTATTCAGTTGGCCAAAAAGTTCCTTTGAGAAAAACCCAAATAAACTCCTTGGCGAACCCAATATTTGGTATTTCCCCATGATGTATTTTTTTCCTATATCCTGTCTTATCCCAGACACCAGCAAGTAATCTGTAGTCAAACTTCTTCAATAATTTAAGCATCTGCACTAATCAGAAGCCAGCATGAATTTACTCAAATGTCTGGACAATGAATCTATTTGAAAATAAGTAGAACTTGAAATCTAAAAGTTGGCTAAACCCAAAGTGCAACATTTTAGGATGTCCATCAGTGAATAAGTACAGAATGCCATCGTGTGCTGATGCTGTTCACAGTAGATGTGGTCACGGAAGGGGGAGGAACGCTTTCCTGCCGGGAGAGGTTACCATCCACACTGGGAGACATCGCACAAAACCGCTTCAGAAAGACCCAAAGGAGCATCACATGGACACGCGCCAAGGAGCCTGGTGCCAAGAACAAACTCCCCGTGGCAGCGTGAGTAAAAGCTGTTCCATAGACATTGTGTACAGATGCATGGACGCAATTGCTCATGTGAACAGGGCCTCTCCTAGATTAGAACCATTCCTGAAATTCCGATCAGGAAAACAGTGTCTACAGTTCAAGGAATTAGACCTTGTTGTTCATATTCACATGAGCCATTGCTTGAAATAAAGTACACTACTCTGCTATGACAAATCCCAAGGTTCAAGAAGAGTCAACTTATTTTCAATGTTTATACAACTACACCATCTTTCAATACCTCTGTGACGTCTCTGACAAAGAGACGGACCCCGTTTCTTAGGCAGTAGCACCTGTTCTACTAAACCAGGAACTCATTTACCCCGGGAGTCGGGTACGTCCTTTCGAATTCGTGGTGAAATACTGAATGTACGTCTTGTACCACAGAAGCCTCTGAGGCCGTTTCTAACGGGATGTGACCACAGGCACATGCCCGGCCACCCCTGCATTGCACAAGCTTCCCACACAGCTCCTGCCCCGGCCACCTGCTAGCTCCAGGTGTCTCCCAGGTTCCAAAAATAACACCACAACGTCATTCCCAGAGACCCTCCCATATTAACTCTCAACAAGGCAAAGTGAAGGGACTATAAATTTAAGATGTTGTTGCTCTGATGTTTTAAGTATTGGTGTCGACTTCCATTTCCTCTGTATAATAGAAGATGGATAAATAAATAATTTGCCTGCTGACTGGTACCTTGCCAAGGGTAATTTTTCTTCAGTTTCTGAAATGATAGAACCATTTCAGCATTTTTTTTAAGGTTTAGGAATAAACTTAACCCTACTTAACTTCTGTAGGGACACAGACCTTGAGTTCTACAGGATTATTAGGAAACGTTCTCTCCGACATAGTGGCCACGTGGTGTCTGATCCACTGGACGAGGTAGTTGACCATATTCTGGTATTCAATCCACTTGACTTCGACATCCTACAAGGAGAAGATGGCAAAGAAGGTCTGTATCTGCAGATGGCAACATTCACGTCTAACATAGCCTGGCCAGAGGTCGTTATGTGGATCTGCGGGTCTTTAAGCCTGACAGAGAGGACCAGTTCAAGGTTTTCTTCATTTCCTCCCAGTCTCAATTCTGTCCACTTAAACAGCTCTAAAAACATGCTATCAACAGTTGACCACTAAGACTCCCCTAAGGAACGCCAACTCTGATCCAAGGATCCAGGCTGACTGAGGTACCTTGTTAAGGCGGCTTCTGAGGCTGCATTGAAATGTAGCAGAAAAAAACGCCATGATCAATTTGGAGTGTTTCCCGGGCAGTCAAGAAAGGGAGTAATGGCCTTCTCTGCCAGCCTAAGTCTACCTGATATCTGAAACTCAGAGAACTACATAAGACACAGGAAACTTGACAGGAATGAAACCTACAGGAAATGTACATGGGGGGAATCATTCAATATTCCTTAAGCAAACTTTTGTTTTTAAATGAAGGAGACTGGAAGACTGTCAACTGTTTTCTTCAATTAAGCATTTGAGGAAGTGCTTATGATGTTCAAAGCACTGTGGTAAGCGCTGTAATAAAAATATACTTTAAGAGATGATCCCTTTTATCAAAGAGTTTTCTGTCTAGACGAGGAGGCAAGAGAGAGTCATAATATAAACAGTTATGCAAAATGAAAAGCAGTACTGAAGAAGTGTTGAAATAACAAAAGTGGGTAGTTTATGCGAGGCATCAAGATAAAAAGTGAGGTGAGCACAGATGTGCCTCAAAAGCATCACCTGAAGGCCTCTTGGGAGAGGCCGTCCCTGGGCGGCTGTGCAGTGAGCAGGAACTGGAGTGGGCGGTGGGAGGGACAGACAGGTGACGCATGGGATGGAGGCACGGACTCTGAGACAGGAACGCCCTGGCCACCACCAAAAGCTCACGTGGGAACTGATGCTGGGAAGAACGGACACATGCAGAGCCATTGGAGGTCAGTACATCTAGACCGCATTGAGCCTTGCAAGCCACATGAAGCCGTGGGAGGTTTCTAAGCTAATATGCCGACAGTGTGCAGAGATGATGGTAGAAGAAAATCAGGGGAGCCGGCAAGGCCACAAGCAAGCTCACATCCTCATCCCGGTGAAGGGGTGGGAGTGAGGAGCTGCGTGCAGGCTGTGGGGAGGAGCCCGGAGCGGCCACAGGCACTTTCTTGGGCAGCTCTAGCCTGAGTCACAGCAGACACCAGAGCGGAGGGTGAGCACGGCAGCAAGTTGCTTGGGGACCAGCCTTCAAGACAGAGCACGCAGGAGGGAAGAGGAACAAGCCTAAACCAGAGCACACGGAGGCGACACAAGAGACCAGAGAGCTCCCAAATCCTCAAGATGAAACAGTAAAGGTGAGTAAAGGTGGCAGCTGAAGGAGCAGAGCGGCCAGGGCGAGAGGGTCCCCCAGGAGCACAGCATGTGTGGGGCGGGGGTCCTGTCCTCCAGAGAAGCACAGCGCTCGTCAGTAGGGCCAGCACGACACGCACGGCGAAAATACACTGCAGGCTTTCGGAAGCACGGGACTAAACCAAGAACCCAGAGCCATGTGTCAGAGATCCTGCCCTGCTACAGAGTCTGGCAAAATCCAATCACCCTCCTCCGGGCCTCACCTTCAAACCAGAACACAACACAGAGCGGCCTTACTTCCTGGGATCATATAAGTCTATAAACTTGAAAGTGATTTTGGAAGTGAGATAGTCTCTACAGAGAGAAGGATAGCAAACTGGGTGGCTGTTAAACAGCAGCACATTAAAAAAGAAAAAAAAAACTCTCAATTGAGTGGTTCCAGTTTTCATTTACAAGTGACATGCAACTCTGAATAACCTACTTTACGAAATGAAATGTTTCTGAGTTATACTTGAATTGTAATGGTGGAATGGTACCATTAAAATACATATAGTATCAATTTATTGAGTAGCCTATTAACTCAAATCCATTAAAAAATATTTGACATTTAAAGACTGTAAATCCATACAACTCGACAATACAAAAACAACTGAATTGGAAAGTGGGCAGAAGCTATAAATAGACATTTCTCCAATGAGAACGTACACATGGTCAATAGGCACGTGAAAAGATGCTCAACATCACTAATTATTAGAGAAATGTAAGTCAAAACCATAATGAGGCATCACCTCACACTGATCAGAACAGACATCATTAAAAAGTCAACAAACAATAAATGCTGGAGAGGGTGCAGAGAGAAGGGAACCCTTTTAGACTGCTGGTGGGAATGTTACAGCCACCATGGAGAACAGTATGGAGGCTCTTCAGAAAACTAAAAATACAATTAGTATATGATCCAGCAATGCTACTCCTGGGCATATACCCAGGCAGAATTCTAATTCAGAAAGAGCCATACACCTCTACACTCATAGCAACACTATTCACAATTGCCACGACATGGAAACAACCTGAATGTTGATCAACAGATGAAAGGATAAAGAAAATGTGTACATATAAACAAAGGAATACTCAGCCATGGAAAAGAAAGAAATAATGCCATCTACAGCAACACGGATGGATCTAGAGATCGTCATACTGAGCGAAGTAAGTCAGACAGGGAAACAGAAATATTGCATGGCACCCCTTATATGTGGAATCTAAAAAGAAATGATACAAAGGAACTTACTTACAAAACAAACAAACTCACGGACTTCGAGGACGAACTTATGATTGCTGGCAGGGGAGGATGGGGAAAGGGATAATTAGGGAGTCCGGGATGGACAGGTACACACTGCTATATTTAAAACGGATAACCAACAAGGACCTACTACATAGCACATGGAACTATGCTCAGTGTTATGTGGCAGCCTGGATGGGAGGGGAGTTTGGGGAAGAATGGATCCCGTTGCTGTTCATGTGAGACTAAAGACAAGAAGTTTTTTTTAAAAAAAAAAGATATGGTACATATATACAATGGAATATTACTTGACCATATAAAAGAATAAAATAATGCCATGTGTAGCAACATGGACAGACCCAGAGGGTATCATACTAAGTGAAGGAAGACGGAGAAAGACAATTACCACACAATATGAATGGTATTGTATCTAAAATATGACACACATGAACTTATCTATGAAACAGACACAGAATCACAAACACAGAGAACACACTGATGGGTGCCAAGCGGGAGAGTGTGGGGGAGGTAGGGACTGGGAGGCTATACCCTATGATAAACTATAATGAAAAAGAATATTCAAAAAAGAATGCAAATACACAGATAACTCAATCACTTTGCTGTACAGCATAAATTAACAGAACATTGTAAATCTACTACACTTCCATTTCTTTTAGGTCATATGAACAAAAAATATGACTGCAAAAAGCACTCTCAGAGAATTCAGTCAACTGTGTTATCAACTTCAGAATGGAAAAATCAATACTCACATTTGCCCCGATGCCTTCACCACCTTCAGGGACTTTGGGAAATGCATCATAGAGAGATGATACGTAAGTTATTACTGACTTTTCATCAGGTGAGGAGACATCCACATCTAAAAGCAGCAACATGAATTATTTCAGAATGCTGATCAATTACTTTAGATCAGACCTTCCAGCCCGTCAACATCTGGTCAAGACAATCACTCACCTTCAGGATCCAGAAGTCTTATAACACCGATTTTTTCTGCTACATAGAAAGCGTGCTCTAAATTTGCAAGGTTGCTTTGAACAGCAACAGTATTCATGTCTATCAGGTCCGGCCTAGGAAAAACATATGCTGTATTAATGAGGCTTCTCACTTGCCAATTCAACATGAAATTTACATGTGTACTTATTGACATAACAACTCCTGCAAATCTTAATACTAAGCGTGTGTTGAAATACAGAGCTTTTCAATCCAATCTTCACCACTGCTCCTGTGAACTAAGAATGCCTCCTGTCATATTGGTAAAGAAAGGATGCTGCAGTCAGCAAGCCGTCTCATTACGGCCGCCTGGACCTTGAGCCCTGAGGGAACTCAGGATGGAAACACCCGAGTTTCAAACCTCCAGCCCAAAGCCATCAAACCATCATCAAACTCACCTCAGGGTGAGAAAGCACGGGATCCTGGCCCCGGGCAGCTGAGGCACAGATCAAAAAAACGAGCTAGAGGAGCTCAGAGTCCTGCACCTTCCCATACACAGAAAAGCACTCAATTCATTATCTTGAGAGATCTTGTTTTCTCTAGTTAATTAATCAGGTAGTCTTCTGATGTTGCGACTACCTGATCTCTGTTGCAAAGCCCCCATGCATCCTGGCCTCCCCGGCCTCTTCAGAGCCATCCCTCAGAGCCGTCTGAGAGGCCGTGTCCTAGGGTTGAGGCTTTAATTTTGTTCACCAGATGTAACTCTCACCTTTTAGATCATTCAGTTTTTCAGTCAATACTCACTTCTCTCAGAAACTTTTGTGAGCCAAAAGCAATTGTGGAAAAATGTAACAACTTTCATGTATAAAATTTCAGCAAAATCCACAAATTGCCCGTGATCAGAACATGTATGAGTATCTGTCGCATTCAATCTATTTAAGCCCCATTACCTCAACAGTATCCTTCTAATCCAACTGGCAGCTTCTCAGTGTTCCTCCCAAGGAGCTCAGGCCCCACACACTGTTACCCTCAGGGTACCACCACGCAGAACACCCTCCCGGTCGCAGCCCCCCTGCACAGGCCTGCCCATCCTGGGAGCAGACATCCAGCCCCACCTCCTCCGGGGCCGTCACTCACCTCCCCAGCCCTCATTTCCCACTTTGGTCCCTGAACTCCACCATGCGTAGTTGCCCAGTCGTGTCCAACTCGTCGCAACCCTATGGACTGTAGCCCACCAGGCTCCCCTGTCCATGGGATTCTCCCGGCAAGAAGACTGGAGGAGGTTGCCATGCTCTCCTCCAGGGGATCTTCCTGACCCATGCATTGAACCCACATCTCCCGCGCTGCAGGTGGATTCTCTACCATCTGAGATGCCGGGAAATCCTACTCCTAAGCCTGTGCCAATTAATCTGGCACCTGGAAGAATCATATACTTCTTTGCCCTTTAAATTTACTGTTCAAAACTGCATCTTGTTTCTCCCAACCGGCTAATTCCAAGATAACAAGAGCCACGTGATTTTAACAGACTTTTGTATCTTATCCTTCTACTGAGATAAACAGTGGCATATATATATTGTAGACACTGAATAAATATCTACAGATAAGGTAAGTAGATTGGTTATTACACAGAATCATAAAAGACTAAAATAAGCACCAGCTTATATCTTCACACACACACACACACACACACACACACACACACACACCCCATGATGCTATAAACCACAAAGATTACTTAAAACCGGCTCTATCGACATAGGATTTTATAAGACTTCCCAAATACTCCTGAATACTAAGTGTAAAACACTGTAGCCAGAAACTTAACTCAAGGCCAGAAGCCAGTCAGGAAACTTTCCTCTCAAAATCATTTAAAGAATGTAGAAACAAATATGGAAACAGTAAAGCCATCAAAAAGAGCAGTACCAACCCCCAAATCTCTAGGAACCTGTTTCTCAGCTTCTAAGGAAAGGCTCTCATTCCAGCCTCCAAGGGCATCCTGTCTCCCTCAAAATCACCCTCTGGGGTCTGCAGAAGGGTGGGAGCGTTCAGAGGTAGGACAGGAGACTGAGGTGGTTATTCTGAACACAGCGAGAAAACAGATTACAGGACAGAAACAGACCACTAACTTCAGGGAGGGAGGCAGCAATCAGGACGCTTATCTCTATTAAGAAAGCAGACCTCCAAAGATATCTATCTACTCACTGTTTTACTGTACTTTCAAAGTGTTCGTAACCTTGAAATGTACCTACCTACCTACCTACGGATTTCCTGGGAATTATCTGGAAATTCTTTAATGCTTTTCACATTGCCACCAATATGATCACTAGAAAGGTATCTCACATTGATTATACAAACAATGAATCCGCTGACAACAATACAGGTAAATGACGTCACCTCTAAAGTAACACTTTTTATTCACAAATGTGTAGTTTGAAGAGTGATAACCTCAAGATTACTAAACAGGTGTGCATAACAGTCGAGACAAAAACAAATCTCTGAAGTTCAAAAAACTGCTTTGCATCCACAAAGTTCAGACATTTTGAAGAAATAAAAGCCAGTGTTTCTGAGTTTGCCAAGTCTCCCAACAAGAAAGGGCATGTTGTCAAGCAAAGCCTGCCATTAGCAGATAGAGTAAACACTGAGTAATCCCGGAGAATGAATCCAGTCATTGAAGAATCCAGCTTTCCACTGAGAGAACAAAGCACTCCTTCAGAATGACAGAGTTGTTTGAGCACAAAAGCAGCTGTGTAATACATCAATCTGGGATAAGCTGCCTCTGTTTTCCTGATACTTAACCCTTTCATGAAACAAAAGCTTGCAGGGGGTTTCCTCTGTTAAGACTCCAGTGAACAAAACTTAATGAAGCAAAAAGTGTTCTAAAACCAGCCTGGAGAAGGAGCAGCCTGAGCGTTGTCGGAATTCTACCTCCCCTGGGGTCCCTCTGCAGCTTCCCATTCTGCTTCTCCTATTTGTCTGGAGCTTCCAGAAGCTGCACATGCTGGGACCTACCTTCCTTTTCCTTCACAGCTTCACTGGGATCATATAACCCTTAAAAACCTGGCTAGTTCCCACATATGCAAGAGTTTTGTTTCCATTCTAAAGGCTTCATTTCACTGTAACATCCCCTTTTGTGGAATTTTTACAGGAAATTTTATTCTCATCTTAGGTTTCACTAAGCAAACACTATATTATACTGTAAGCGACTGTTCGTGCTCTAGTTTACATCACTGGAGTGGGGTGCCATTGCCTTCTCCACACTGAGTATTAACCAGTCTAATTTCCCTGTTTTCTGAAAACCATTCCAAATTATATGATGTAATCCTCTGCCACCTAAAATTATACCAGTTTTTCAAATGGGATAAAAGCCATAAAAGCCATCTAAGCCTTACTTGTATTATTATTCTATGATGATGTCATCTTTTCTGAATGACTCCTTCATCATGGATAGCAGCTTTTTAAAGCACACCTTTACATACCACTTTTTCCCCCACTAAATTAATAGAAAGCGCTTACAAAGAAATAAAAAACGGGAGGTGATCACATACATTTTTCACGCTAGATGTATAAAACCAACAGACACCGTATGAGGAAGTTGAAAGTCAGGCCGAAGCCACTTCTATGCATGCTTAATGACTTTGTCTCAAAAACACAGGACAAAAAGGTACCAAGCAAAATGGCTATTGTCATAATACAAAATAATCTTGGATAAAAGTAATGCTTATCTTTCATACAACACCCAAATTAAAAGTATTCTTCCCGGACAAAACGGATATATGTATACCCAGAAGCATATATGGGCTTGCCTGGTGGCTGAGATGGTAAAGAATCTGTTTGCAATGCAGGAGACTCAGGTATAATTCTTGGGTCAAGAAGATGTCTTGGAGAAGGGAATGGCTACCCACTCCAGTATTCTTGCCTGGAGAATTCCACGGACAGGGAGCCTGACGGGCTATAGTCCACGGGATTGCAAAGAGTCAGACAAGACTGAATGACTAACTTATAGGCATATATACATATATATGCATGGCATTTATATAGAGAGAGGCATACACATACAGATATACAGATATATAGATAGATATAAAGATTGCAACACTCACATTGATAGCCAAACTAGTGGAACATTAAAATTATATAAGAGATTTTTTAGTATAGATGCCCCAAAATAACTCTGCAGTCCCCAAGTGCTTTATCAGTATATTCTCTCACATAAGAATTAGATGGAATTCTACAAGAAAACTGTGACTTAAGTGTCATAAATGGCTGAAGATTAGGCTTTCGTGTTTTATCATGTCAAACACCAACAAGCCCAACCAAGAGGAACATGAAGCAAAGTCAAACAACTGGAAAGAAAGTCCTTAGAAACTGCCATGGGAAATCCCAGAGGGGCACAGATACACGTCAATTAAGAGAAGAATACGTTAGTACAGACACAGGTGACCAAATCCTGAACCAAAAATGAAAGGATGCCGACAGGACGTATCTAAGAAATATCAATAGTCAAAGTCCAAATCAGCACTTTTTTCAAGCTATAGAAAGAAATGATTTAAATTCATGAAGTCTGTTACAACCTAAATATCCATCAGCAGATGACTGGATAAAAAAGATGTGGTATATATACATACACACACACCATAGAATACTACTCAACCATAAAAAGGAACAACATAATGCCATTTGCAGCAACTGGATGGACCTAGAGAATATCATATTCAGTGAAGTCAGTCAGAAAGAGAAAGAAAAGTACCATATGATATCACTTATATGTAGAATCTAAAGCATGACACAAATGCACCTATCTCTATCTATGAAACAGACACAATCCAAAGAAAGGCAATACCAAGGAACGGTCAAACTACCATGAAATTGCGTTCATTTCACGTGCCACCAAGGTAATGCTCAAAAAGCTTCAAGCTAGCCTTCAACACTACAAGAACCGAGAACAGTGCGTGAACTGAGAATCTCCAAATGTGCAAGCTTGGGGCCACCCAAGACAGGCGGGTCATGGTGGAGAGGTCTGACAGAATGTGGTCCACTGGAGAAGGGAATGGCAAACCACTTCAGTATCCTTGCCTTGAGAACCCCATGAACAGTATGAAAAGGCAAAAAAAGATAAGACACTGAAGATGAACTCCCCAAGCCAGTAGGTGCCCAATAGGCTACTGCAGATCAGTGGAGAAATAACTCCAGAAAGAATGAAAGGATGGAGCCAAGCAAAAACAACACCCAGCTGTGGATGGGACTGGTGATGGAAGCAAGGTCCAATGCTGTAAAGAGTAATATTGCATAGGAACCTGGAATGTTAGGTCCATGAACCAAGGCAAATTAGAAGTGGTCAAACAGGAGATGGCAAGAGTGAATGTTGACATTCTAGGAATCAGCTAACTAAAATGGACTGAAATGGATGAATTTAACTCAGATGACCATTATATTTACTACTGTGGGCAGGAATCCCTCAGAAGAAATGGAGTAGCCACCATGGTCAACAAAAGAGTCCAAAATGCAGTACCTGGATGCAATCTCAAAAACGACAGAATGATCTCTGTTCGTTTCCAAGGCAAACCATTCAATATCACAGTAATCCAAGTCTAATACCCTGACCAGTAACGCTGAAGAAGCTGAAATCGAATGGTGCTATGAAGACCTACAAGACCTTTTAGAACTAACACCTAACAAAGATGTCTTTTTCATTATAGGGGACTGGAATGCAAAAATAGGAAGTCAAGAAACACCTGGAGTAACAGGCAAATTTGGCCTTGGAATACGGAATGAAGTAGGGCAAAGGCTAATAGAATTTTGCCAAGAGAAAGCACTGGTCATAACAAACACCCTCTTCCAACAACACAAGAGAAGACTCTACACACGGACATCACCAGATGGCTAACATGGAAATCAGACTGATTATATTCTTTGCAGCCAAAGATGGAGAAGCACTATACAGTTAGCAAAAACAAGACCGGGAGCTGACTGTGGCTCAGATCATGAACTCCTCATTGCCAAATTCAGACTGAAATTGAAAAAAGTAGGGAAAACCACTAGACCATTCAGGTATGACCTAAATCAAATCCCTTACGATTATATAGTGGAAATGAGAAATAGATTTAAGGGACTAGATCTGATAGACAGAGCCTGATGAGCCATGGACAGGTTTGTGACACTGTACAGGAGACAGGGATCAAGAACTCCCCTAAGAAAAAGAAATGCAAAAAAGCAAAATGCCTGTCTGAGGAGGCCTTACAAACAGCTGTGAAAAGAAAAGAAGCAAAACGCAAAGGAGAAAAGCAAAGATATACCCATTTGAATGCAGAGTTCCAAAGAACAGCAAGGAGAGATAAGAAAGCCTTCCTCGGTGATTAGTGCAAAGAAATAGAGGAAAACAATAGAATGGGAAAGACTAGAGATCTCTTCAAGAAACTTAGAGATATCAAGGGAACATTTCATGCAAAGATGGGCTTGATAAAGGACAGAAATGGTATGGACCTAACAGAAGCAGAAGATATTAAGAAGAGGTAGCAAGAATACACAGAACTATACAAAAAAGATCTTCACGACTTAGATAACCATGATGGTGTGATCACTCACCTAGAGCCAGACATCCTGGAATATGAAGTCAAGTGGGCCTTAGGAAGCATCATTATAAACAAAGCTAGTGGAGGTGATGGAATTCCAGTTGAGCTATTTCAAATCCTAAAAGATGATGCTGTGAAAGTGCTGCACTCAATACGCCAGCAAATTTGGAAAACTCAGCAGTGGCCACAGGACCAAAAAAGGTCAGTTTTCATTCCAATCCCAAAGAAAGGCAGTGCCAAAGAATGCTCAAACTACTGCACAATTGCACTCATCTCACACACTAGTAAAGTAATGCTCAAAATTCTCCAAGCCAGGCTTAAGCAATATGTGAACAGTGAAATTCCAGATGTTCAAGCTAGTTTTAGAAAAGGGAGAGGAACCAGAGATCAAATTGCCAACAACCAATGGATAATCGAAAAAGCAACAGAGTTCCAGAAAACATCTATTTTTGCTTTAATGACTATGCCAAAGCCTTTGACTGTGTGGATCACCACAAACTGTGGAAAGTTCTGAAAGAGATGTAAATACCAGACCACCCGACCTGCCTCTTGAGAAACTTGTATGCAGGTAAGGAAGCAACAGTTAGAACTGGACATGGAACAACAGACTGGTTCCAAATAGGAAAAGGAGTACGTCAAGGCTGTATATTGTCACCCTGCTTATTTAACTTATATGCAGAGTACATCATGAGAAATGCTGGGCTGGAAGAAGTACAACCTGGAATCAAGATTGCAGGGAAAAATATCAACAACCTCAGATATGCAGATGACACATGGCATATGTCACTTTTTATGCCAGAAAGTGAAGAACTAAAGAGCCTCTTGATGAAAGTGAAACAGGAGAGTAAAAACGTTGGCTTAAAGCTCAACATTCAGAAAACTAAGATCATGGATCTGGTCCCATCACTTCATGGCAAATAGATGGGGAAACAGTGGCTGACTTTATTTTGGGGGGGCTCCAAAAATCACTGCAGATCGTGGCTGCAGCCATGAAATTTAAAGACACTTGCTCCTTGGAAAGAAAGTTATGACCAATGTAGACAGCATATTAAAAAGCAGAGACATTACTTTGCCAAGAACGGTCCATCTCATCAAGGCTATGGTTTTTCCAGTAGTCATGTAAGGATGTGAGAGTTGGATTATAAAGAAAGCTGAGTGCCACAGAATTGATGCTTTTGAACTGTGGTTTTGGAGAAGACTCTCGCAAGTCCCTTGGACTGCAAGGAGATCCAACCAGTCCAACCTAAAGTGTGATGTTCAAGCTGAAACTCCAATACTTTGGCCACCTGATGTTAAGAGCGGACTCATTTGAAAAGACCCTGATGCTGGGAACGATTGAAGGCCAGAGGAGAAGGGGATGACAGAGGATGAGATGGTTGGATGGCATCACTGACTCAATGGACATGAGTTTGAGTAAACTCTAGGATGATGATTGGTGATGGACAGGGAGGCCTGGCGTGCTGCAGTCCATGGGGTCGCAAAGAGTCAGAAACGATTGAGAGACTGAACTGAACTGAATGATTTATGATGTTGAGCATCTTTTCATGTACTTACAGGCCATCTGTGCATCTTCTCTGGATAGCATCTAACCAAGTCCTTTGCCAATTTTAAAATCGAGTTGTTTGATTTTTCATTGTTAAATTGTAGGATTGTATATATTTTAGATATTAAATTACTTTCACATGTATGATTTTCAAATATATTCTACCATTCTGTAGGCTGCTTTTTCACACTGTTGATACTGTTTTCTGATGCACGGAAGCTTTTGCTTTCATGTAGTCCAGTTCTTGTATTTTTTCTTAGTTACCCATGCTTTGGTAACATATGCAAAAAATCCCTGCCTAACCCAATGTCATAAAGTTTTTCTTTTATGATTTCTTCTAAGTTTTATAGTTTTAGCTTTTATGTTTTAACTTTTTATTTTATATTGGAGTATAATTGATTAACAATGCTGTGTTAGTTTCAGCTGCACAGCAAAATGATTCAGTTATTCATATGTATGCATTCTTTTTTATATATATCTTTTCCATTACAGTTTATCATAGGGTACTAAATACAGTTCCCTGCGCCAGCAGTAGGGCCTTGCTGCCTACCCATCCTGCAGGTAACAGTTTACCTCTGCGGACTCCAAACTCCCAGTCCTTCCCTCTGCCACCCCCTCCCCTCTGACAACCAACACTCTGTTCTCTCTACGATTCTTACCTGATGTTTTTAAATAAAATCAAAACCACTGAAATAAACCTTGTGATTGGAGATATCTGCTGATCTGAAAGGACACTGAGCAACAGTTTTCTTTCTCAGTTGGAAAAAAAAAAAATAGAAAGATAGGCAGTTGCAAGGTCTGGGAGAGGGGGAGGGGAAGTTACTGCTCAATGGGCACAGAGCTTGAGTTTTGCAAGATGAAAACAGTTCTGCAGATGCGTGGTGGTAATGTTTGTATAACACTGTGGTTGTGTTTAATCCCAGTAAATTGTACACTAAAAATGGTTAAGGGGACTTCCCTGGTGGTCCAGTGGCTACGACTCTGTGCTCCCAATGCAGGGGGCCTGGGTTCAATCTCCGGTCAGGGAACAAGATTTCTCATGCTGCAACTAAAAACCTGCATGCCACAGCAAAGACAGAAGACCCTATGCGCTGCAACTAAGACCCTGAGCAGCCAAATAAGTAAACAGTTTTTTTCTGTTACACGCCACGGCCCCTCAGCATCCGTGGTGGATCAGTCCTGGACCCACAGGGACACAAGTCCCCTGACGCTCAAGTCTCTTACGACCCTCCGCACACAGGCAGCTCTGCATCAGTGGGTTCAGTCAACCCTGGGCTGTGCAGCTTTAGGTTGGTACAAAGTAATTCTGGCTTTGCACTGTTGAACTTTCGCCAGTTGATACTGGAATACATTCTTAAAGAAATGTGGTTGTGCTATGTATCATTTTAACAGATATTTCTTGCTTTATGTTTTCTGCTAATGAATCATTACTTGCTGTTTATTTTATGTATATTTTAGACTATGGAAATGATGTGAGACAAAAAGCAAACTTGAGCAATTTTCTTATTCAAGTTCAAAATGGGTCATAAAGCAGTGCATTTGGCCCAGAAACTGCTAGCGAACATACAGCGCAAGGGTGGTTCAAGAAGCTTTGCGAAGGAAACAAGTGCCTTGAAGATGAGGAGGTTCAGTGGCTGGCCACTGGGAGCTGACAACAACTGAGAGGAGCATCGAAGCTGATCCTTCACAACGACATGAGAAGCTGCCCAAGAAGCCAACATCAACCATTCTACCGTCGTTTGGCACTGAAGCCAACTGGAAAGGTGAAAAAGCTCGGTAACTGGGTGCCTCACGAGCTGACTGCAGATCAAAAAAATACACATTTTGAAGTTTATATTCTCTTATTCTACACAACAACAATGAACCATTTCTCAATTGGATTGTGATGTGCAATGAAAAGTAGATTTTATACAAAAACCAGTGACAACCAGCTCAGTGGATGGACTGAGAAGAAACTCCAAAGCACTTCCCTAAGCCAAGCTTGCACCAAAAAAGGAGTCACGGTCACTGTTCAGTGGTCTGCTGCTGGTCTGACCCACCCACAACTTTCCAAATCCCAGCAAACCATTACCTAAGAGACGTATGCTCAGCAAATCGATGAGATGCACAGAAAACTGAAACAGCGGCAGCCAGCACTGGTGAGCAGAGTGGGCCCAACTCTGCAACCACACCCAACCACACACTGCACAACCAACGCTTCAAAAGCTGAACGAATTGGGCCATGAAGTTTTGCCTCATCTGCCATATTCACCTGACTCTCACCAACTGACTAGCACTTCTTCAAGCACCTAGACACCATTTTTCAAGGAAAAAGTTTCCACCGCAAGCAGGAGGCAGAAAATGCTTTCCAAGAGTTCACTGAATCCTGAAGCACAGATTTTTATGCTACAGAAATAGACTTCTTTCTCCCTGACAAAAATGACTTGATTGTAATGGTACCTATTTTGACTAATAAAGATGTGTTTGAGCTTAATTAAAATGATTTAAAATTCAGGGTCTGAAACTATAATTACTTTTGCACCAACCTAATATTTTAGATCACCAGGTGGTTGCATCTGCATATCCCATTACCTCTGGATTGATATTGATGGGCAACAGTATGTTTTACCAGTGTTTTTAAAAGTTTCCAAAAATCATTACAGACAAATTTTCACATATTTGAGAAAAATGGACTATATGGAGGTAGAAAAAAGTCAGAGGGATGTGATTCAGGTGTCCTGTGACTTAGTCCTAACTTGCTTGGACTTTGAACACACATCCAGACACCCTTGTCTCACCTCCTGTCTATAAAGAACGAACACTGAGAATCACCAGGAACCATCTAGAATTTCAGTTATCCTGAGCGAGCATCTGCAAATGTGTGTGGGGTGGAGGGAGATGCTGGGGCTGCTGCGGCCATACGGTCTGAGGAACCCCACCGACTTGCCTCAAGTCTCGAGAGGAGATCCCATGAAGGTACTTGGGAAACCAAGCACACAGAGCCACGTGTACAGGTCACTAAGAAGTTCTTACGGGAACATAAACACGTGACATGACGCAATCAGAGAAGGCAGACTGTGGGGCTTTGGAATGCTAATCATAGATAATCCTCCCCCAGCAACACACTAGCAGTTCGTTCATTCACTCGTATTTAATAAGCATCTACATGAGCCTGGCTGATGAGTGAGGCATTAAGAATAACGGACACTGACTTGCATTTCTCTGAATAACTGGTGATGTTGAGCATCCTTCCATGTGCCTACTGGCCGTCTGTATGTCTTCTTTGGAGAAATGTTTATTCAGGTCTTCAGGCCATTTTTCGAAACAAACTAGTATATATAAGACGGATAAACAACAAGGTCCCACAGGGCACTATATTCAATATCCTATGATGAACAATAAGGGAAAAGAATATGGAAAAAGTATATACAGATACATAAAACTGAAGCAGTGTGCCGTACAGCAGCAATCAGAACAACACTGTAAGTCAACCACACTTCAGCAAAAAAAAATAATAATAATTTTTTAAAGAGTATAGGACTGTGTATGGAGAGCTCAAAACCCTGAAGGGAGCTGGGGGGAAACCGGGAGAACACCTGGTGAGAGCGGCAGGCGTGGGGCGAGGAGCACGGGCCTGCACTGTCGGGAGAGCCGGGGCCCAGGGGCCCAGCTCAGCTCAGGAGCCAGCAGCAGGGGCACGCGGGAGGCGGGGACAGGAGCCAAGGTGATGCCCAACCTCATGAACTTCTTACGGGATTTTGTTTTCCCAACAACTATGGAAAACCACTCAAATGCATTAGGAGGATTAAGAGACTAAGCCATCAGCTCCAGGCCAGGTGGAGAAGAAATGTAAAAGGGAGACAGTCCTCTCACAGAATCCAGGGCGAGGCGCGGGAGACTCGCGGAAGGACACGGCTGCAGAGGGAAACGTGGTGGGTCGGACGGTACCAGAAGGGCATGGCACGGAGCTTAGCTTTCCCACCCACTTACAGTACTCAGGGCTGGACGCAGGGACGGGGGTCAACAGGGAGGAAGGAGAAAGGAGACAGGCCGCCCTGAGATCCCCACGTCCACCAGCCTCCAGGAGGTCAGATGCGGAAAGGGCGCCGCAAATAAGCCCCAGAAACACGAGGAAACCTAGGGCAAGTGGGGCTGGAAGAGAAAAAGGGCAATTCACGAAAAAAGGACGGTCAACAGAGTCCAATACTGGCAGGTAAGACGAGGCCTGGGACGTGTGCGCTGGACGTGTCCACAGTCATCCTGAAATCCCTCGTGATGCGAGGAGAAGTGGTTCTGGGGGTTTGAGGGGCTGGGAGCCAGGTTCCCAGTCGGCTGAGGAGTAAGGATGGGGGGAAAAAAATAAAAATAAAAAGAGAGTGCAGACGACTCTTCTGAGAAATCTAGCCTGTAAGGAGGTTAAGGCAGTACCCAGAACAAAAGCTAGGGATTAAGGGACGTTTTTAAATTGTTTGCTGTTTTAGAGATGAAGAGGTTTCAGCATGTTTAATATCCGATGAGAGGGTCCTCCCCTGGGGTCCAGTATTTAGGGCGTGGTGCTCCCATTGCAGGGTTGTGGGTTCGATCCCTGGTCAGAGAACTAAGATCCCACAAGCCACGCCCAATGAGAAAGACCCGTTGAGAGACATTTACTAGAATGGGAAAGAAGGTTTCTGGAGCAGTAGAGGACATGGGGTACGAGGGACAGGCCCGGACAGGTGGCAAGAGGGCACCTGGCAAACGGGGGCAGAGATGGCAAGAGGCAGGCAGAGGAAGGCGGGTTTGCTCCTTGGAGAGCCAACAGGACAACTCTCCACTTGCTGGCTTCAAAATCCTCTGAAAGCAGGAGTGAGGAAGACCAGGTGGTGACAGGGAGAGGAGTGGATGAACAGGCACAGAAGGACGCCTGGGAGCCACGAGGCTGGGAACCCGCCCTGCAGTCCGCCTCGGTCTCCTCTGCTTCTGTGCTGGGCACAGGCCCCGAGCAAGCCGAGGGCTGGGATCAGACAGGCCAGGCTTCTCTGGGAAACTGGTGTGTGCTCAGCGGCACGGACAGAAGTAAACAGGATTCTGTGCAAGAAAAGAGGGAAGGAGGAAGGGTAGACAGACAGACAGAGAGAGGAGACAGAAAGAGAGAGACAGAGAGAGAAAGAAAGGAAAGGAGGAGGGAGGGGGAGACAGAGAGAAAGAAAGAAGGAGGGAGGAGGGGGAGACAGGCAGGGGAGAGGAAGGCCCTGCAGGGTCAGGGAGGAGGGACCCACTCTGCTCACCAGACACCACTACTAGCCCAACCTCGGGGTCAGCACACCGCACACCGCCTTACACGCAGATGCATGAAGCCGCCTGCGGCGGTTCACATCCGCTCTCAGACACATCTCACACACGAGTGTGCACTGATGACACCTCGCTTAGCCTCTGACAGCAGGACAGTCGCCATAACAGACTCCTGAAGATGACTATGTGGACCAAATCATGTTCAGACTAGCGTATTCTTATTGTTCTTGCTGGGGAAAAGCATCTCACCTTGGCCCCCGCCCCTCATTGCTGCGGGGACCTGTAATATGGTCCTTGCCCTCCCCCAGCAGTAACTGGGAACATGCAGGAGACACCCCCACTGTTGTGTAACTGGGCACAGACAGTCCCTGATGCTCATATTTGGGTACACACTGTTAACGGAACAAGGCCAGGGGCCCCAAGGCAGCAACAAGCTATAAAGGTAACTTTCCCTCATCTCACAATGAAATGCCTGAATTTACTCTCAATATTCTCATTTTTTCCTGCGAGGTGACTCTCCCCTACCTAACACAGCAGAAAGCAAAGAAGGAGAAGCACTATAATTCACAGCAAGCTTTGTCAGGACTTCAAGATTAGAATCTAACAGGAGACATCAGGAGACATCTAACGAATTAAGACTCTCCATTCACAGAGAACAATTAACCCCTCACAGCCTCACAGACTTCACTAAATACAAAAAACAGTACTGATCTTGAGAAAGGAGTAACTTCTTCAGTCTCCATATTAAAGTGAACTTACAACAGTAAACTGGAAATAAATCTAGGGGATGAATACTGCTGCCCTTCCCCGGAAAAAGGGGGGATGGCAATGAAATCAACTTATTTACTCTGGGAGAAAATACTAAACTGCTCCCATCGGAGAGCAGCACGACAATATGAACCTATCAACGCGCCAGAATAAAAGTGGCCTTGCAAGAGAACAGAGGAAGGGCTGGAGAGAGCCAGCCGTGGTCCCGATCGCAGGAGGAGTCTCGGGTGGAGGAGGTCAGGGAGAGCGCAGCGGAAATGGTGAAGGAGGGCTGTGCCAGCTCCACAGACAGAAGGGGTTCCTCCAGCAAAGCCGTCTTCTCCTGGGCCCCCCAGTCACAGCCTGTTATCAGGGGGCTGGCAGCAGCCTGGAGGAGGGAAGGAATCTGACATCTGTGACGCACCTCCTAAATCTCACCAGACACAGTTTCATCTGTTATCTCAAGACACCCCTCCCTTCCCACTAGTATCCCAACATCTTACATGATCACATCATTCAGAAATGTCCTCACTCACTCGGTCATTTCTCCCCTTAAACTCAACACATACATGTTTAGACTAACAGCTTGTACGCCAGACAGAGGGACGGGCAGGCCTGCCATGTCAGCTCCAGCACAGAGTTTAAAAGCTGAAGAAAATTAACTGCATGAACAAAGGAGTCAATTTAAAAAGAAAGCTAAGAACATGAAAGGGGGTTGGATCTGCTAGGACGCAACGGACAAGGAAGCAAACCGTTCTTTCTCAAAAGCGACACGCAGGGCAAACAGCACAGGAGGAGGTACAGGTCAGTGCAGCTCGCAGACAATGCAGACACAAGTCCTACAATTTAAATGACCCACAGATTCTGCTTCTAGGAACTTATCCTACAGGCGTATTCATACATCTGCACAGAGGCACATACGAAGTTCAGTACAGTAGTTTTTAGTGGCAGTAAACACGTCCATCCATAGTGCAAGGGCATACGGGATCAGTTGTGTCCAACTTCTTATGAACCCATGGACTGCAGCCCGCTTTCATGGTCAGGCCAGCCAGGGGAGACATCTTCCTATTATGGGTGGATAACGTTTTCAGCTTTCTGACTCCAAAATGCAACTAGGAGAATGAGGCTGTGCTGACTTCCTAGATACAAGGACCTATTTCACAGAATAATGGAAGGCTTAGTGCGATAGTGCATTTCTGTAAATTAATCTTGGCAAGAGGGCCAGGAACACAGAAAAAAAGGTAATGTAAACACATACTCCTATAAATATTAATATTTACATGCTAACTAAAGTCCCAAAGCTACATGTAAAAATACACAGACGAACACTAAAAACATTCCCTGGACGTAGACACTAACGCACACACCTCGCTTGGGTACAGAGGTGTTACAAACCATGCGTGTGAGCTCCCTGAAGATTTTAAAATGTGATCATGTGTACAAGTCACCCACATGTACTCTCAGAGTTCTAAGTGTTTTAAGTTTACCTGGTAAGGGAAATAAGACATTTGATTTTGCCTCACAAACTCACACGTTTGTGACTTTAAAAAACAATGAACAACCGTCAGGGCTCAGTCTAGGCTATGCCTAGCCTGTGGCCACACAAACCTTACCTGTGTGTGCGTGCACGTGCACACACACACACACACGCGCACACACACACACACACATATCCTGGTACCTCTGGATCTGCAGCCTGAGGGCAGACCAGTTTCCGAGAGAAAGGAATCTTCTAGTTAATACTAATCCAACTTCCTATGGGAACATTTCAAACCCTCAAGGGCCTCCTCCCAGTATAAACCAGTCCAGTCCAGTTTAGCTGGTAAGGTGTGACTGACTCCAGGTGTGAGGCTGAATCACAGCCTCCAGGTCCTGTTAAAGGAGATGACTAGAACACAGCCTCACAGCCCAACATTCCCAATTACAGCACCTTTCAACAGTTCATAGAATGCAGCAGGATGATGGTCCTATTAAAGTTTAAGTCCAAATGTAAACAATGAACAAAATCATTGCTACCCATCTCTACACTCAGATGAGTGAAAAATTCCTGGCTGCCTAATTAAAAAAAAAAAACAAATGGCATGCTTTTAAACACAACTTGTTCCAAAAATATTGACTCGTACGTGGGTAACAGATTTAAAACATGCTTGTGAAAAGAATGTGGGGGCCAAGAAGGAGAGTTAAACACAAGAATGGGATAAATTAAGAACAAGAGGAGGACAAGCAGGAACTAGTGCCCTGAAATTATCTCTTGGCAAAACCCCTGCAGCAGTTCAGTGCTGACGTACTCATCAGCATCTCTTCATGTGGCCACCTGAGCTCACCCGCTGCATGGTCTGTGCTGCTCGTTCTGGCCCGTGGGCGCCCATTCGTGTCTCTGCCTGTCACAGAGACATGTTTTCACGCTGAGAGAAGCTTCACGCTGCTGAGTTGGAACTTGGCTTTCATGAGCGTTCCAGGGCAGAGACTGATAAAGTCAGACAAGCTGGGGGCTGAATTCAAGCTGGAATCAGAGTGTTATTTTTCAGCAAGAAAAAAGTCCATTTTCCTGTACCTGAGCACACAGAAGTCTCTGTTAACCCCTCTGCTGGGACACCTGCCTCTCAAGGACACGCACACTGTCAGGGATTTCACTTCCCTGTCTGTCTTAACTCTTGGTGACATCAATCCACTATCTAGGAGACACTCCTGGAATCCCGTGGCTATTGATTCTCAATTCTACTTCATCCTCTCTTGCTTTCAAGCTCCTTACTCCGCAAATGCTCTTGTGACATCCTTCTGATTTAAGTCCATCAAATCAAAATCTGCTTTGTTCTTCCTTCAAATGAAAGGTGACTTGTGAGGGCCATTGTAAGGCTAATTTACCTAAGATCTCTGACCAGTTGAGTGTTGGTGAAAAGATCTTAACATGCTTTCAAGATAATTTAAACTATACAAACAAAACAAGCAGGGAACCAATATAAACATATGGTATTTTTATTATCTGAACCCCCTTTGCATTGAAAACTGAATGTAACAAATGAATGTTCCTAGAAGGAATTAGGGACAGATTCCTAAGACAGAAGTAACATGAAAATAATCTATCAGTGACTTATTTAAATAGAACCCACAGAACCAACCTTTGTAATCTCTAAATCATATTACTTTATCACCCTTACTACTGAAATAAAGCAGGGCCCTGAAGGGCTCCTGAGCGCAGAAGCCTTTCTGTTCCCTATTTCTTGCTTATAGGGAACAGACTCTAGCTTCTACAACCTTCTCTGAGGCCCAAAGGGCAGAAATGAATTTAAAAAAAACAAAACAAAAAAACAGCTGGCTTAAAACTCAACAGTCAAAAAACTAAGATCATGGCATCTGGTCCCATCACTTCCTGACAAATAGATGAGAAAACAATGGAAACAGTGACAGACTTCATTTTCTTGGGCCTCCAAAATCACCGCAGATGAAGCCATGAAATTAAAATATGCTTGCTCCTGGGGAAGAAAAGCAATGACAAACCTAGACAGCATATTAAAAAACAGAGACATTACTTTGCTGACAAAGGTCCATCTAGTCAAAGCTATGGTTTCTCCAGTAGTCATGTATGGATGTGAGAGTGGGACCATAAGGAAAGTTGAACACTAAAGAATTGATGCTTTTGAACTGTGGTGTTGGAGAAGACTCTTGAGAGTCCCTTAAATGGCAAGGAGATCAAACCAGTCCATCCTAAAGGAAATCAGTCCTGAATATTCACTGGAAGGACTGATGCCGAAGCTAAAGCTCCAATACTTTGGCCACCTGATGCAAAGAGCTGATTCATTAGAAAAGACCCTGCTGTTGGGAAAGACTGAAGGCAGGAGGAGACAGGGACAACAGAGGATGAGATGGTTGGATGGCATCACCGACTCAACAGACATGAGTTTGAGCAAACTCCAAGAGTTGGTGATAGACAGGGAGGCCTGGTGTGCTGCAGTCCATGGGGTCACAAAGAGTCGGACACAACTGAGCAACTGAACTGAATCAGGAAGCGAGGGGATGCAGAGACCAGTGAGGAGCAGCCAGGACACAACAGTGTAGCCTTGAGACGGGGTTCCGGTTCCCCTCAAGGGATACACTAACAGTGTCTTTGAGCTCTTTACAGAACTAAAACCCCCAACAGATGGAAGATGTCAGCATTTTTCATTCCAGAGAAAACCACCTAAGGCCAAGTTAAGTGAACCAGAGAAGATCATCAGAAGACTACCTGAGATCAGATTAAAGGAAAAGAGGCCCTGCACACACCCTTATCTTATCAGCAACCCCCTTTAAACCACTGCTGTAAAATTCCCCACTAATCCTCCACAGCAGGACACACAGTTTTGAGAGGCACAAGCCCACTGTGGCCCCCTTTGCAGGCAAAGATATAAAACTATTCTTTTCTCTTCACCCAAAACTCTGTCTCCCAGACCCGATCCAGAATGGATGCACAGGGGTTGAGTTTGGGCATCAGTACCCACCGCACCATCCAGGCCCTCCACGCTCTAGGATCCCAGGGACACACTCAAACTACAGAACAGTTCATCTGTGACTTTGCTCTTACTAGTCCTGTTCTAATGTTCTCTTTATTATCTAAGTTTTCCTCACTATATGATAGTTGTTGATGCTGTTTTCAGAGATGGCTCATTCTAGATTAAACAATTAATGCTGTCCTCATTAATTCCTTACAAGAGACCAAGATCTTAGTTGGCAGTTATATATGGTACTATTTATTTGGTCATTTTGTAAGCAGATAGGGTAGGTGCTCCCAGAGAAAGAGAACCAGGCAAGGCTTTCTTGGCGTAAGAGAACCGTTTTTGGCCTAAGCCATCTTGTGATCTAAGCCTTGCCACCATGCTTGCCCCTGAACAGATCTCAGTCATTATCGATCTTATGGGAACAAAAAAACATAGAAACTCTGCCCTGTCATCCAGTAAGATAAGTAACAATAGCAAAGATAATATACTAGTTATAAAGACTCTCAGTTCTGTTTCAATGGTAAAGATTAGCCTGAAATGCTCAACCAACAGGTAAACTACAATCTAAAGGATGATGACTTTTTCTGACCCTAGAGACTTCAATCTGTTGACTGCCCAAGCGCCTTCATGCATATGCAAGTACCCTTAATTTAAAATTTCCCCAGTTATGCTATCTAGGCTGCTTCTAGAAAGATCCTCAGTGTTCTCCTGACTTGCAGCAAGTAATAATAAATCCTTCCATCTCCCCATCTTGGTTTGGTTGTGTTTTTTGCCTTGACACCCACCAAAAGGTGAACCCAGTTTTGGGGTAACAATTTCTGAAATCCATTGAGAATTCTTACATCTTTAGTCTTTAAGGACACACTACCACAACTGCTCTGGCCAACAGTTCCGTTTCTTGGTATTTAGTCTGCCTACTGGAAATTACCTAAGTATTTACAGAGAAGTAGATGAGGACTTGAGAATCCAGAGCAAACACGTCCATTATTAAAAGGGTATCTGGTGTGAAGCATATGAGTTACCTTTTGAGCCTCAGTTTAATAATTTAACAATTTGATAATTTAATAAATAGATAACAGTGAAAACAGTACCATCCGTTTCACAGGATTGTGGTAATTTTGAAAGCTGCTGCTGCTGCTGCTGCTAAGTCGCTTCAGTCGTGTCCGACTCTGTGCGACCCCACAGACGGCAGCCCACCAGGCTCCCCCGTCCCTGGGATTCTCCAGGCAAGAACACTGGAGTGGGTTGCCATTTCCTTCTCCAATGCATGAAAGTGAAAAGTGAAAGTGAAGTTGCTCAGTCATGTCCGACTTTTCGCAACCCCATGGACTGCAGCCCACCAGGCCCCTCCATCCATGGGCTTTTCCAGGCAAGAGTACTGGAGTGGGGTGCCATTGCCTTCTCCAAATTTTGAAAGCTACTAATTTGCATTGGAGAAGGAGGTGGCGGCCCACTCCAGTGCTCTTGTCTGGAGAATCCCAGGGACGGGGGGAGCCTGGTGGGCTGCCGTCTATGGGGTCGCACAGAGTTGGACATGACTGAAGCGACTTAGCAAGCAACCAAATACTAAAATACTAAATGCTAAAAAAATAGGCAGGACAGAAACTAATATCTTTTCAACATCCTGCATCTAATTCTTGGGTACCCACTATATGATGGTTACTTTCTTTTCACCTTTATAAAACATTTTTATTTCCTAAAAATTATAAATCAGTCTTATTATATAAATTTGTCTTTGTTTTTATTTAATAATATTATTTATTATTACTTATTTCATATAATTCTGTTTCAAGAAACAGAATTTTAGAAAATTAACTTTCTATGGAACTTTAGGAATAAGTGAAATGTTATTAAAGTAGTGCTTACCAGGGTTAACAAACACACTCTCCACTTTTAAAAGTCATACTCTATGAGGGACACTAATAGCAATATGCTAGACAATGCAAATTAATGTGCTTGACTCACAACTACTGACATTGCTGCTGCTAAGTCGCTTCAGTCGTGTCCGACTCTATGCGACCCCACAGACGGCAGCGCACCAGGCTCCCCCGTCCCTGGGATTCTCTAGGCAAGAACGCTGGAGTGGGTTGCCATTTCCTTCTCCGATGCATGAAAGTGAAAAGTGAAAGTGAAGTCGCTCAGTCGTGTCTGACCCTTAGCATGGACTGCAGCCTACCAGGCCGCTCCGTCCATGGGATTTTCCAGGCAAGAGTACTGGAGTAGGGTGCCACTGCCTTCTCCGCTACTGACATTATTCACGTGCATATGGAAGCTGAACGATGCTATCACTCTTCTCATTTCAGGTCCTATTTTGGAATCTTTAGACGATATTATATACAGTTAGCCCTCTGTATCTGTGGTTTCTGCATCCTCAAATTCAACTAACCACAGATCAAAAATATTTGAAAAAAAATTCTAGAAAGTTCCAAAAAGCAAAATGAGTTTTGCTGTGTGCTGGCCACTGTGTACACAGCATTTCCTTTGTATTAGGTATTAGAAGTAACTTAGAGATGATTCATTGGAGAAGGAAATGGCAACCCACTCCAGTGTTCTTACCTGGAGAACCCCAGGGACAGGGGAGCCTGGTGGGAGGCCGTCTATGGGGTCACACAGAGTCAGACACGACTGAAGTGACTTAGCAGCAGTAGCAGCAGAGATGATTCAAAGTATACAGAGGATGCACAAGGTTATATACAAACACTGCACAGTGCGAGCATTCATAGATTTTGTTATCTGTGGGATAACCCCCAGTGGATACAAGGGGACAGTGATACACAAAAACCTTACTAAATCAGTTATGTCAAATAATACTGATCTACTCTTATTTGATGAATCCTACCTATTCCCTTCTCAGCTCCAGAGAAATCTGCACTCTATCCAGGCGCCCCTGCCACATCAGGGTTCCACACCCCTCTCTCCACGCACTGCCCTGATCAGGAGGTCGTTTCCTGCAAAACCCTCACTCCCACCTAAGGTCCTTCTCAAGAAAAGAATCTATAAGATTAAGCTTGGTATCTGAGAAGAAACCCAACCCATGTGCCACCTCAGATAATTTTTATTACAGAAGTCAAATAAAATCCATGCAAATAATAAAATGTGTATCTCAAAAAGCCCAATTAAAAAAAAAAAAAAAAAGCCCAATTAAGTGGGTATATTTCCACAGCAAATCCAAATAAATACATCACAAAATTTAAGAGAATAAATACATCACAAAATTTAAGAGGATAATTATCAAGGGGAAAACAACTGTTAAAACACAATTCTATAAATGCGATTATTTCTGCCGAATAGCCAAAAATCTAATAGTGATTTGTTAATTGTTTATAACTTTGTCTCTTTTGTCTTCAGTAAGCCAAGACAATCAACAACGAAAACCATGTATAAATCAACACCATCTGCTTAATTATTACACGGACTAGGGAAAAGGTACTCAACTATTTTTTAAGAAAAAACAAAGGCCCAAGGATTCGAAAAAATACAGTTCTACAGATGAAAGGTTTCTTCTAGTTAAAGAAACCACAGTGATATTCCAGGCACAGAATAACTTGACATTTCAGCAACAAAAAAATCTTGTAACCATTTAAACCAGATGGTATTTTTACCATGAATTCTAATAAGGGAAAACAACACACAGGAGGGAATCAAGTTCCAAGTTAAGGCTAAACACACTGCTGTACACAAAACAGACAACCAACAAGGACCTAGTGTATATACCGAGAACTATACTCAGTATTTGCTAACAACCTAAGGGGAAAAGAATCTGAGAAAGAACAGACTCAGGTTACTGAATCACTTTACACCAGAAACTAATGCAACACTGTAAATCAACTACACTTCAGTCAAACAAGAAGTTAAAGGAAAAAAAAGGTAAAGCTAAGCAAAGTTCTAAAATGATTACTCTGCCGAAACGAAAGTTCAAAACGAATAATGCTCACAAGAGTGAAATCCTGTCCTAAAACAAGGTGAGCTCTGAAACGTAAACAGGGCAGTGATTTATTTAAGTACTTGGGGAAAAAAGGCACAGCAGGTATACCTCAATTTGCATTCATAACCCTTCATAAGTATCGCAGAGACAATGCCTGCAGAGTATGGCTTTTAAAAGTCAGTCATTTTAGAAGAAGAGCTGGCTTACAAATGCTTTGCTTCTACCAAAAAACTTCAAAGCAGAGCACACCTTCAAAACGCACCCTGACACCCACCCTTCGGTCTAACAACCCCCACACTGCCATCCAAAGGCTACGAAGACCTTTCCGCTCAGGTACAGAGTGGGTCCGGCCTTCCAATGGCCTGCATTCTAAGTCACACGGAACACACAGCGTGACCATCACAGTGTCTGTGGCCACAAAACCCTCCTGGCAGCGGGGCCCTCAAGGAGAGCTGTGCTTTATTCTGGACAAGAGCTAGCAAGTCCATCCAGGTTTTTCTAACTCAGCAACCAACACCCACATCTACTGAAATGCCATCCTGTAAAGGAGGCAGACTGACCGCGTTTAAAGGGGCTCTTGGGTGTGGGCCACGGGAAACTTGGTACAGTGTTACATGTCTCAAAGTCTCCAAAGTGAAAAGAGGGAGAGAAGAGTGGTAGGGAAAGGGGAGAATGGGGCGGGGTGCCAGGCAAGCAGCCCAGGTGGGAATCACACTCTGCATCTCGGCAGCACTGTGACCTTGGCAAACCTGAGGGTGCCCATCTGTAACGTGGGCTTCCTCCCAGAGCTCGAGGAAGATATGAATGCGACAATATAGAGGAAGCGTCTAACAGAATGCCTCACAGGCAGCAAGTCAGCAGGATATTAACTGTTTTATATAATTATTCTTTTATTTCCAAGTAACTCTGTCAGTTCAGTGAGTTAGAGTTTGGACTTACTCTCACAGGAAGATACTCAGCTCTTCAAGAGCATGACAAACTCCTTGCAAAACTGAGAAAAATAACTGAAATCAAGAATGACATTGCTTTCAATAAGGAATTTCTGTGGATTTCACTTCTTATAAGGCAATAGAGGTGTGCCTTGTAAGAACAAGAACAGCAGCTGGGCACTGGGGTTTGGGTCCCTAGCCCGACGCTCGCTGGTTGTGTGACTTGAAGCAAGTATGTACTCTGGTCTCGGTTTCTGTGTGTAACCAGGGGGGACGACATTCTTACGGATGTTGTCAGGACTGAGTGAATGAACGTAAGTAAGCTGCTCAGGATAGCACCTTGCCCTTAGCAGGTGCTATGTCAGTGTTCATTCAGATCCAGCAATTCTCACCAGGAAACTGTTTGCCACCCCAAAGTTGGCCATCATTAAACCCACCTATGCACTGGAGTTGCTAGGTGAGGAGGCTGTGATGTAGAAACTGACAAGGCTTTGTCTGAACTCTGACCTCACTAATCATCAGTGCTCTAAGTATACAATCTCGGTCCTCCACTTATAGAGTCTACATATGAGAGCTTACTGTCCGCTAAGTCACTGACAAAATTCAAAGACATACCACATACCATAGCTCTGCATGTCTGAGTGATGATCTCTGGACAGTGGAAATGTGATTTTTTTTCACTTGTCTGTATTTTCTAGTGTTTTACCATGCACGTGCACCATTTAAGGCTCAAGATATCATTTTCACTGATACATACTCTTTACTCATTGTATCAGTCTTGCCTGATCCAGGCGTCTCTCCAGTAAAAGGTGTGTTAATTGATAGAAGTGTTGTTTGTTGTCAGAAAGAATGTGTAGCTTGTGGTGACTGACACAGTTTAGCTGAGAGATTTTGGGTAAGTCCTTCTCTGAGCCACATTTCTTCATACATAAAATATGTGGGCACAACAGTGTCTTTCAGGATTCCTGCTGGTGGGCTCTCTCCCTGACCTGGGACTGAACCCGAGCTTCTGCATTGGCAGCACGGAGTCCTAACCACTGGACCACCAGGGGAGTCTCAGGATTCCCCCTGGTTCTAATATTCTGTGACCATCTTACACTTTTCAGATGGGAAGCAGAAACAATAGGGTATATGCTAAACCCTTATTTGTTCCAGCTTTGCTACCCTAGAGAATCTGTTGGGAACCAGTATGGTATAATAATAATCTTCTCATTAATGTACAAATTTATTTGCACAGGTTGTAATGTTTTCTTTCCTGATCACTTTATCTATCTTTACGTATTTATTCTGGCTGTTCTGGGTCTTCGTGCTGCGTGTGAGCTTTTCTCCAGGTGTGCGACACAGCCTGCTCATTGCAGTGGCTTCTCCTGTTGCGGAGCAAGGCTCCGGGTGCACGGCCTTCGGCAGCTGCGGAGCACAGGCTCTGGGCGCACAGCCTTTGGCAGCTGCAGACCACGGGCTCCCAGGTGCACGGCCTTCGGCAGCTGCGGAGCACAGGCTCTGGGCGCACAGCCTTCGGCAGCTGCAGCATGTGGGCTTGGTGGCTGTGGTCCCCAGGCTCCGGAGTGCAGGCTCAGTAGCCCACAGGCTCAGTTGCTCCCAGTTCGAACCTATGCCTTCTGCATTGGCAGATGGATTCTTTACCACAGAGCCATCAGGGAAGCCCTAGTTTATTTTCCTTATTAATTATAAAACGATGCAATATACGGCGAAGAATGAGAAAGCTGAACTATAAAAATGTTTTCTCAAAGACCTGTCAATTGTCGAGGCACATTTGTGGGACAGAACCTCTTGAAATAACCTGTCTACATGAGGAGACATTTCAGGTTGACTGGCCAACAGATCATTTCCACTGCTGAAACTTTGACATTGCATCCATCTAGTAAAATCGCTAAAGAAAATCTAGATGTATTCTGTGAAGCCTGGGAATCCCAAAGCAGTGACATGTCAACACTGCTGAGAAATCAGTGATGTGCTTGAAGGAAAATGAGGGGAGAAGTATGGCTCCCTTTCATTTCCAAAGCCAGTGAAGAACAACGCAAACCTGAGATCATTAAAGTCAGACACGCCTGACTCTGAGGAGCAAGCCAAGATAGCAAGCTTGTTCTCAAGCTGGGTTTGCTAACCTCTGCGAGACGAGCAATGCCAACTCCAAGACTGAGAAGTGGGAGGATCAGGAGAATGAGATTGTTTGATATGGATGGAACATGTCCAGTATGGCATATTCTCTCTATTTATTTACTGCTAAGTCACTTCAGTCGTGTCCGACTCTGTGTGACCCCATAGACGGCAGCCCACCAGGCTCCCCCATCCCTGGGATTCTCCAGGCAAGAACACTGGAGTGGCTTGCCATTTCCTTCTCCAATGCATGAAAGTGAAAAGTGAAAGTGAAGTCGCTCAGTCGTGTCCGACTCTTAGCGACCCCATGGACTGCAGCCTACCAGTCCCCTCCGTCCATGGGATTTGCCAGGCAAGAGTACTGGAGTGGGTTGCCATTTATTTACTAGGGGTCACTAAAAACTTACCAAGATTTAATTCATCAACTAGAGGTTTTTGCTGAGAGGGTCTGAAGCTTGCTTCAAGTGTATAAGCTTTCTCAGAACAACTCAAAGATAATGATAAGCTTATGCTTTTCCTGGAAATAAATAAGCTTGTTCCTCTCTGCTACCAGCTCCAGACAATAATTGAGATACCTTTACAGAATCAAGGGGCTTCCCTGATAGCTCAGTTGGTAAAGAATCCATCTGCAATGCAGAAAACTCCAGTTCGATTCCTGGGTCGGGAAGATCCACTGGAAAAGGGATTAGCTGCCCACTCCAGTATTCTTGGGTTTTAAGACACTTTGGGCAGAATCAAGTGTTTCTAAAGGCTGATAAGGGTATTATAAAGGTAAGTTCCATGATGGCTGTTTTGGTTCAACTTCTCACACTTTGCTATAAACTGCTGAAGAAGCTTTAGATGGAAAACAGATGGGTCTCAGTTACAAATAAAGATTCTGTGGATGGTAAAACTTGAGAAGCTTTTGAGGTCAGATCTTGCGAATACCATGTGGCAATGCTAACCTTTTAAGAAAGCAAATGATCCTTTATGTTTCAGAAATGCAACAATTTTGCAGAGAAAACAAACTGAAATATTGCTTTATTTTCTGATCACAAAACTGACTGTGAAGCTTTCTGACAACTAATAAATGCCAAGGTAGTTGCTGTTAAAAAAAAAATTTGGAAATGAAAGAAACACTTAGATTTATCAAAAGGCGGGAAAACTCAAATTTCATACCTGTATTTATGAATGATGGCATTAAATAATTTCCCATCTCTCCAGCAGGTGGTGAAATTTTCACACCGAATCCCGGCATAACCCTCCGTGGCCTGCTGCGTCCACAGTAACAGTCTCTCTTTCGCTGACATGTCTTCTGACTCACCAGTAACATGGATATCAGATATCTAAACGGAACAGAGAATGGTAAACCATTAGGAAGGAAGGAAGCTAACTCAGATTAAGAGCCTACTATGTGCCAAGCACTTTTTACTTAATCCTCGTCTCACTCGTAAGATGACAATGTTTCCCCCATCTCCATCGAGGGAACCTGAGTTTCAAAGAGATTAACAGATAGAAAAGGAGGATTTAACCCAAGCATCTCATTTTTTTTTTTATACCGAAATGTCCCAGCACTGAAAAGTCTCCATTCCTTTTTACTAATCAGATCGGTTCAAACAACTTAAGCACATGTTTTTCCAAGTTCAAATGGGTCACAGTAGAACCTACAAATTAATCTACGTTACCCATCTTCAGAGCAGAATCTGATCCAGCAGGTATTCTGTGTAAAGAAAAGGAGAACAGCCCCCTCTCCAACTAACCACACTGCTTAACTGTTTGGCCAGAAGTCTTTCTGATTTTCTCATGAAGCTTCGTTCAGTTTACCCAATGGGAAATTTTCATCAAATAATTTTTCCCAATACTTTGTTTGCCTTATTTTTTTTTAATCTCTTCCACTGAATGATAATGAAACAGTCACCATTTCACATGATCTCCATTTGCTCGTGGCCCTTTGATAAGGGTCCTATTTAACCTGCTGATAATGACGTTAAGGCACCAAGTGACTCTGGCAGGGGTCAGACAGTGACTCCCCAGCCGGGATTAACACCAGAAGACAGCTGTTCCCTCAGTCAGTGGTGATGCCAAGCCGGGGGTCAGGACAGGCGGCCGACCAGGGTCAGATGGAAAGGAAGGCGGTGGGGCGGGGGGGGGGGGGGGGGGGGGGGGGGCGGCGGCGGGTCATCCTACACGGGAAGGAAAACCCCTCAAGTCCGGACCCAGCCTCGAGAGCTGGCCACCGGTCCCCTCACTCAGGGACGCCCTCCAAGCCGGGGCGGTCAGGACAGGAGGCTGACCAGGGTCAGATGGAAAGGAAGGCAGTGGGGCAGGGGGCGTTATACTACATAGGAAGGAAAACCCCTCAAGTCTGACCCGGCCTAGAGAGCTGGCCACCGGTCCCCTCACTCAGGGACGTCCTTTCAGGCCTGTGAGCCAGCATCCTCTTCTATAAAACAGGGGACAGCAGGCAGGAGCAGGGACTATTTAAGACTCTCTTCAGTCTGAAGTCTGAGAGGCTAAGACACTGTAAAAATGACACAGAGGTAGAGGTTCACACAGGCAGGCAGGCAACTGACAGCAGAAAACTTAAAAACCCGGACTAAAGCCCTTTAGTCTAGAAAGACGAATGGATAAAGATGTGGTGCCCGTATTCACTGGAATATTACTCCGTCATACAAAGGAATGGAACAATGCCACTTGCCACAACATGGACGGACCCAGAGATGATCACACTGACACGTTTATGTGGAACCTAAAATACGACACAGACGAACCTATCTACGAAACAGAAGGAGACTCCCGGTCACAGAGAACAGGCGTGTGGCTGCCAGGGGGAGGGGAGTGGAGAGGGGGCGTGGGCGTGCGGGACTGGCAGATGCAAGCTATCACACACAGGGCGGAAACCAACAAGGTCCTGCTGCACGGCACAGGGAACCAGAACCAGGACCCCGCGGGGAACCAGAATGGGCTGCACGGCACAGGGAACCAGAACCAGGACCCTGCGGGGAACCAGAATGGGCTGCACGGCACAGGGAACCAGAACCAGGACCCCGCGGGGAACCAGAATGGAGGAGGATATGAAGAGGACTGTAGACACAAACGTATAACTAAGCTGCTCTGCTGTAAAGCAGAAGTGTACACTTCAATAAAAATTTTTAAAAAGATCTATGCCTGTACAAGTAAAACTAGCTGTTTCTGGAAAACCTGAGAACACAGGGTGGTATTTATAGCAGTATAAAAAAAAGGGCAATAGCTGGGTAGAGGCAGGGACTGATTTCTGCAGGGTCACGAATGTTCCAGTCCAGTCAAGGGCCAAAGGTAACTGCCTATTAACAAGGAAAGTCAACACATTTCAACCATATGGTAAGTTTAACAGGCTACAGTGCTGCCCAGCACATCCAGGATTAAGGAAGGAGAGTTAACAGGCCTGAAAATGACTAAACATCAAGCAGGAGAAAATAATATATTTTATTAAATGAGTTCCTGAAAGTTCCCAAATCTTGTAGCATGGTACACTCACATACACTCTATCAGACCACTGCACATGCAGACACTAGTTTAAAAGCTATAGTTTTAAGGGGTATATTCAAATATGTTATGAACCAAATTTTAACATATCAAAGACCACTAATAAGTTAAGCCTTTCACCTTCTCCTTCAATTTCCAATCAACTATTATTCCCACTGGGAAGTTAAAGCATTTTTAGATATACTGTTACCACTCACCATTGCCTACATAGGTATATCTAACTTTTATATGTACCTAGAAGGCAATGGCACCCAACTCCAGTACTCCTGCCTGGAAACTCCCGTGGATGGAGTCTATTAGGCTGCAGTCCATAGGGTCGCTGAGGGTCCGGCATGACTTGAGTGACTTCACTTTCACTTTTCACTTTCATGCATTGGAGAAGGAAGTGGCAGCCCACTCCAGTGTTCTTGCCTGGAGAATCCCAGGGACAGGGGAGCCTGGTCGGCTGCTGTCTATGGGGTCACACAGAGTCGGACACAACTGCAGCGACTTAGCAGCAGCAGGTATATCTAACTAAGATATGGTGCAAAAAAATTAAAAAGAAAAATAAACCGAATGCTAAACACTGTAAATCTGAAGTTGCCACTCACGACTCCTAATATAAAATCAGCAGAACAACCTGACTCCTCCATCAACGGCAGGCCAGGTGGGATTCTAGGAAGGAACCAGGCCTCTTCCTCCAAATCCTAGAGGCACACAGAGATCACAGAAGGTTTCAGCTCCTGCTGTCTGGGTTCAAATCCCAAGTGCAATTGCTAACAGGATTAAGACCCAGAGCCACTTAACGTGGGCAGATCTAGAGATGGCCAAACTAAGTGAAGACAGAGAAAGACAAATGTCATATGGTATCACTGATATGTGGACTCTTAAAAAATGATACAAACGAATTTATTTAGAAAACAGAAAAAAGACTCACAGACTTAAAAAACAAACTTATGGTCACCCTAGGGGCAATGTGGGGGGAGCAATAAAATAGGTTAGGATTAACATATACACGCTACTATATATAAAAGAGTTAAATAACAAGGACCTACAGAGGTCTCTACACAATATCTTGTAGTAATCTGTACTGGAAAAGAATACAAAAAAGAATATATACATATATATATAAATTAATCACTTTGCTGTATATTGGAAATCAAGGCAACACTGTAAATTAACTCTACTTCAATTAAAAGACAAGACCTAGAGCTATTCACATCATCTCCCTAAAACCCATCTTCCTCCTTTTTGAAACATAAATGATGATATAATAATATCTTTCTAAAGTTTAGACAAGATGACCTACATTAAGTGCTCAGCACAGGGCCCGCAGGTAGAAAACTCTACAAATGTCAGCTTCTCCCACCATTTGATGAGCAGTACTTGTTGCTTCAGGCCTCTCACCAGTGACCTGCCAGCCAGCATCCAACACAAACAAGATGTTTCAGACCAGAGCTCCTCCTGGACGCTGGAAGCCTGCGTGACTCTCCTTCGAGTCACTGCCAGCCGCCACTGGAGGGCACGTGCTTCCTCCCACAGAGCCTCTCGGACCTTCTTTCACCTCTGCTTCCTCTCCCCAGACCCAGTCTGCCTCCACTCCCAACTTTCCAGAAGCATCTATCCTGCAGGAAACAAAATCTGCTCACCTCCACCACCCTGCTTCGGCCTTTCCATTGAACCCCCGCCACCACGCCCCACAGCGCGTTAAGTCCTGGATACCAGCAGGCACACGGGCAGGGCACATTTCCCACCTCCCCCGATGATGGGAAGCAGCAGCTCTTAGATCATTATCTGTGGTACAAAGACCTCGCCTTTGCACATCTGGTCACTCTTGTGCCACCATCTACTTCCCATCCTCAAGACGACCCGTGTTCCCAGCATCTAGTATCCGCTGGGGGTCCCTGTCTGCATCCAGGGACCCATCCTCACAGGTCTCAGCCTTCTCGCCATGCTGACCAGTCACATAGCCTCAGCTGGATCTCGTTACCTTGAACCTGATCCAGTGCACTGCAAGTCTGTGGCTTCCGACAGCAAGGGCCATTTTTCCCGCTCCCCAGCTCCAGCGGGACTGACCAGAGGCCCAGCAGCACTGTGTGGTCCTGCGCCGGCCCGACTCTGCCCCGTCTCTGAGCCCTCCGCTGGCTTCGCCGCCTCCTCCCTCTGTCTCCACCACGTGACCCCTCACTTCACCCACTGTCCTCAGCTTCCTCACCCTGCAGCCACCCAGACGAGCCTCAGCCCCGATCTAGGCAGGCTGTCTCCTCTGTGGGGATGTCTGCATCCCACGTGGACCACCACCTCCTTGAACCCCAGCTCTGATCTCGGCCAGGGGCTCCAGGAAATGCGCCTTTTCTCCTCAGTGTCCTCAGTGGCCAGTCTTCCTATCCCTCCGCGAGTTTCTGTCCACTCTTCCCCGTGTGGTGAAGCGCCTACCCGCCTGCTCTCCTTGTGTTTGGCATCGCCTTTCATCATCTTCACAGAGGAGAGAGAGACGTGTAAGGGCCCTGGCCTGTCACCCTGGGTCTCTGTGAGGGGCTCCCCTCTGGGTGTTTGCTCTCAGTATGTACAACACCCAAGTCTCTTCCATCCTAAATTGAGTAAAAACAAATAACCTTCATAAACCCGGTTTCCTCTGTACTCAGCACCATCGGAGAAGGCAATGGCACCCCACTCCAGTGTTCTTGCCTGGAGAGTCCCAGGGACAGGGGAGCCTGGTGGGCTGCCGTCTGTGGGGTCGCAGAGTTGGACACGACTGAGTGACTTCACTTTCACTTTTCACTTTCATGCATTAGAGGAGGAAATGGCACCCCACTCCATCGTTCTTGCCTGGAGAGTCCCAGGGACGGGGGAGCCTGGTGGGCTGCCGTCTGTGGGGTCGCAGAGTTGGACACGACTGAAGTGACTTAGCAGCAGCACCACCTCTCTCTCTTGTTGGTAAAGCACCTGGAGAAACCACTCTGCACTTTGTAACCTTTATCTTTACTCCTCAGCCTGTTGAGTCTTGGCTTCTGTCCCAGTCATTCCATGGAAAGTAAGAAGGGGTGAGCAGACAGAAAGAGGGGGTCAGCGCTCATGACTCTGCTCACAGGAGGTGGGAGAGGAGATGGTCTGTGCAGCGTGGGGAGGGGTCAGGTGTGGAGCGTGGGCGGTCCCGCCAAGGGTCAGCGCTGCCAAAGCTGGGCACCTGCACACTTCCTGTGCCCTGGAGAGACAGCAGCGGACTCTGGGGGGGCGCAGGCTGCCCTGGGACTGTAGGGAGCAGAAGCAACTACCTTTAGTCAAGACCACCACCTCCAGGTTCCCGTGTCAGCATCAACCCCTCCTAAGACACAGCCACGACAGACCTAGAACCACACGGGGCTCAGGAGAGCCTCCCGCCTCTAGAACCGAGCCCGGGTGTCAAGTGAGTAACAGTCTCCTAAACAGGCTCCGCGCACCACACCCGTGCCCTCACCCCACGGACACATCGATCCACGTCAGTCTTGGCTGGTCTGCCCAGGCCCAGGCCATTTGCCTTCTGTTCCACGGTCAAACCACACGGCATCAGACGCCCTCTCTCCGCAGGGGCTCTGCTCAGGCCGCTTCTCCCCTGGAGCGTCCCCACCCCCCATGCCCAGCTCAACATAGACTGAAGTGCTCAAGGGGCGGGAGACCTGCGGGAAGGGAGAGAGGGGAAGGCCAGGGACAGGGAAGGGGAGGAGGGAGGGGGAATGGAGGGAGGGGGAGGGGAGGAGGGACGGGGAGGAAGGGAGGGAGGAGGGACGGGGAGGAAGGGAGGGAGGAGGGGGAGGAAGCATCAGAAGAAGTGTCATGTTTGCACTGGGGATGAATGAGTTTTAGCCTATCATGTAACCCTTGTCACCTTAGGAAATAAAAGGTTTCCAACTAAGGTCACTTCGCAGTAACTGCCACACCCCCAGCCGCTGTCTAGGAGTGCCCGGCAGCAAACCCAGGCCTGGAGATTACTCAGCGAGAGCCCAACGCTACCCAAGTGTCATCTTGTTTCTGTAACAGTGTCATAAACTTAACCCGGGATATAGTTTTGAAATGTCTTTTCAATGCAAGAAAAGAAGCCGACACCTCCATCAGAATGCTCACTTGACTTCCCTCCCTGCGGACGGGGGTGGGGGGTGGGGGTGGGAGGTGTCGGGGGGCAGGCATGGAGGGCCAAGCCTCCCGTGCTGGTCAGCTGAGGCTGCCAGCCTCAGTCCTCTAAGCAAAGTCAAAGCCACGAGAAGACTGGGCGGCAGCCACACCCGCTTTTTACCACTATGCTGTCATAGTTCTGGCATGTGGGAAGGGAGGGCACGCCAAGGGCCAATTTCCAAAGCTGTCCCCAGGAGACTATTCACAGTTCTATCATATTTAATTCTATCTAAGGCAAAGGCAATTTTTAAATTTTTAAAAAATAATTAGAATTTATGAAAAGGTTAAATAATCAGACATGTAACAGCAGAAAGGCAACATCTCTGAGGCTGAGAGGACTAAGAAACATAACTCAGAGAAGCTATGACTATAGGAAAGGATTAAGGAATCCAGGGAACTCTAACTGGAAGATCTCGGAGCCCGCTGTCAGCCCCTGGTTTCACTGGTGAACAAGCTGAGGACACAGGAGGCTCCGGGACATGTCCAGGGTCTCAGCAGGCCGGCTGGGAGGGCCCGAGGCACGGACCTGAGGCTCCTAAATTCCAGCTCAGGACCTGCAAGAGGAGAGTGAACTCTCTCCTTCACATTTAGAATAGACACCTATCCTGCCAACTCGGACTGATCTTTCCTCCGGGTCAGGAAGCCCGGTGGGTGCTCACTCTCAGTGCTGGAGAGATGTCTCCACTCGACTGTGGTTAAGGGTTAAGGGTCAAGGTGGAGAAGGAAATGGCAACCCACTCCAGTGTTCTTGCCTAGAGAACCCCATGGACAGAGGAGCCTGGCGGGCTACAGCCCATGGGGTCACAAACAGTCGGATACAACACTAGACTATACTCACACTGGTCACAGTGGCCATCATTAAAAAATCTACAGATAACAAATGCTGGAGAGGGTGTGGAGAGAAGGGAACCCTCCTACAGCGCTGGTGAGAACGTAAGTTGGTGCAGCCACTATAAAAAACAGTATGGACGTTTCTCAAAACACTGAAAATAGAATTACCATATGATCCAGCAATCCCACTCTTAGGCGTATATCCAGGCAAAACTGTAACTCGAAAAGATAAACACACCCCTATGTTCATAGCAGCACTGCCCACAATAGCCAAGGCATGGAGAAGACCTGAATGCCCATCAACAGATGAACGGATAAAGAAGACGTGGCACATATATACAACGGAATGTTATTCAGCCACAAAAAAGAACAAAATAACGCCATCTGCAGCAACATGGAGGCAACTAGAGATTATCACACTAAGTGAAAACATCTCAGAAAGAGAGACAAATGCCACGTGGCAATACTTCTATGTGGACTCTGAAATATGACACAAATGAACACATCTATGGAACATAACAGACCCACAGACAGAGAGAATGTTGTGGTTTTGAAGGTCGGGGAGGCAGGGAATAGTAGATGCAAACTATCATATATGGGAGGGATAAACGGTCCTACGGCACAGCGCTACACGGGGACTATATTCAGAGTCCTGTGATAGACTATAATGCAGAAGAACATAAAAGAGAATGTGTGCATATACATACACACACACACACATACATGTATATATATAACTGAATCACTCTGCTATACAGCAGAAATTAACACAACAGTGTAAATCAACTAGACTTCAATTACAAAAAAATTTAATTAGAAAAACATTTAAGTCTTCTGACTCAAGAGCTAAGTCCCCTTTCCTCTGCCACACCAAATCGACAGTGACACTCCACGGCATTTCAGGAAGAGTTTTGTCTACTGAGAAACCAGCTCATTTTACAGAAGCAAAAACCGACACGGTAGGTGTGGGAAAGCTAGTTGTCAAACGTTCCTCCCTGCAGAACCCAAACCCCTACTGGTTCAGAGAGCTGGACGCGAGCACCATCCACCGAATTTCAATTCCTTCACATATTTGTGTTCAAATCTACAAGAGAGTTTACACTCTAATTGAGAGAGTTCAGGTACTACCAAGGAGGAAAGCAGGAGGTTGGAACAGGTGATCTCAGGATGCTTCCACCTCTGTTAACACAATGATTTCAAGAGTGAAAGCTGATCCTTGGGGGGAAAGGTACTGCAGAGCCACGGAGGGCGGTGACCTGTGTTCCACCCCCAACCCCACGGCTTCCTGGGCCTTGGTCTCCTCTCACGGAGATGTCCACACACACACACACACACACACACAGTTCAGAACTGTGCCTGCCCATGTGAGTGGAAGGGACTGCACCATACTGGGGGTTATTCCTAACAATTTTTTACTCACACTGCTGGACACTCTAGTCAGGCAAAAGCAAATTCCATACTGAATGTGTCAAAACACACAAATATTTCCAAGCCTGTATGTTTGCTTTCAAAGACAATCTCTTCAACGATGTTTCAACTGTTTTGGCAGAAACCGATGTAATCAACACATTTTTAGTGTCTGCTTCCAAGTTTCAAAAATGTGTGAAAAGGCTCCACAAAATATTCTTAACTGCAAAGAGGGCACATGTATTTTGAAAATTGTATCTCGTTAAAAAACTGCCTCCCTAAAAGGAAGAGGTAAATAGAGGATTAAAGCAAAATAAAAGCTGATAAAATTCAAGTGCTGATGCTCTACATTAAGGGTCACCTTGAGCAAAGGTTCATTTATTTCTTATTCAAATACAGGATAAATTAACATAGATTTAACTATTTCTCTTGTACAGCAAAGGATCTGAAACTTTGACATGTCCTTCCTTTAACAGAAAAGACAGAAGCATTTTAATGCTGACACACAGCCACGTTCTGTGCAATTATTTTAGAACTAAATTTTCACAAACTGGTTATGAAATCTAAATGAAGACTAGAAAAAAAAAATACCCATAAATACATTTTCATTTAAAAAGATGAACTGTTTCAGAAAGAAATGAGTTAAGTCAACTGTAAACCAAATGACCTTTGCTTACGAGATCTAGAAAAACGGCACTGATGAACCTATTTGCAGGACAGACACAGAGAAGGGATTTGCAGGGGGAGGAGAGGGCGGGGCACGAACTGAGAGAGCAACGATGACACATACACACTACCACGTGGAGAACAGATGGCTGGTGGGAGGCTGCTATGGGACACGGGGAGTTCAGCCTGGTACTCCGACACCCTAAGGGGTGAGGTGGGGAGGGGGAGGCAGGCTCAAGACGGAGGGAATATATATATATATGTGTGTGTGTGTTTATAATTATGGCTGATTTGCATTGCTGTACGGCAGAAACCAACACAACACTGTAAAGCAATTATCCTCCAATTTAAAAATAAATTAATTTTTAAAAATCTACAGAGCAAAAGCTACTATAGAAAAGGAGAAATACTTAGAATTTATCCTAGTCCTTGAATTCTAAGTACAATTTTGTAGCTTAAGATTCATAGAAGACTTGGTTAAAGAAAACTCTTCTGAATAAGTATTATGTTTCAATGAGGCAGACAGGATGAAGCACAAGCTGGAATCAAGATTGCCGGGAGAAACATCAATAACCTCAGATATGCAGATGACACTACCCTTATGGCAGAAAGTGAAGAGGAACTAAAAAGCCTCTTGATGAAAGTAAAAGAGGAGAGTGAAGAAGCTGGCTTAAAACTCAATTCAGAAAACTAGATCATGGCGTCCAGTCCCATCACTTCATGGCAAATAGATGGGGAAACAGTGGAAACAGTGTCAGACTTTATTTTCTCGGGCTCCAAAACCACTGTAAATGGTGACTACAGCCATGAAATTAAAAGACACTTGCTCCTTGGAAGAAAAGTTATGACCAACCTAGACAGTATATTAAAAAGCAGAGACATTACTTTACTGACAAAGCTCCATCTAGTCAGAGCTATGGTTTTTCCATGGGCTTCCCTGGTGGCTCAGACGGTAAAGTGCCTGCCTATAATGCGGGAGGCCGGGGTTCGATCCCTAGGTTGGGAAGATCCCCTGGAGAAGGAAATGGCAACCCACTCCAGTATTCTTGCCTGGGGCTCCAGTCCATGGGGTTGCAAAGAGTCGGACATGACTGAGCAACTGAACTGAACTAAAGTTGACTATTCATGTATTATTCTAACATTTTGAGTGTTTCTGAATTATGTTATTCTGATACAATGGGAAGTCAATTAATAAAATATCCAACCCTCCTTTTACTCAGATGCTGATAATGTCACTTGTACACTATGCACACCCCTCCCCATCCTTCCCTCCTTGGCTTTTCCCTGCACACCACTGCCCTATTCACGGCAATTCACCAAAGGATGAAAAGAAAAGGAAGGTGAAAAGAAGTCAGTCTGAACTAGTTTACATGGCTGTATGACAGGGTGGGACGTCAAAATGACAAAATTCTCCCTTGAACCACAGTTTGGCTTTCTGTTATTTCAATGATCCCAGTCTAGCACAGTCCGAAAATATTAACGGAAACTTTCAGAAATAAACAATTTTTAAGTCTTAAATGGCACAACGTTCTGAGTAGTGAGACAAAATCCTGCCCCGTCCAAGTCCGTCCCACCCCTAAGAGGAATCACCCCACTAGTCACTTCATAAATGTCTTGGTTATCAGACTGACTATTGTGGTTTGGCCACCTGATATGAAGAACTGACTCACTGGAAAAGACCCTGATGCTGGGAAAGATTGAAGGCGGGAGGAGAAGGGGACGACAGAGGATGAGATGGCTGGATGGCATCACCAACTCGATGGACACGAGTTTGAGTAAACTCTGGGAGTTGGTGATGGACAGAGGGCCTGGTGTGCTGCGGTTCATGGGGTTGCAAAGAGTCAGACACAACTGAGCGACTGAACTGATTGTGGTTTCTCAGTGAGTGTATTCAAGGAACGCTTATCTTCATAATGGACCTAAGATGCAAAAGTGATGCCAGTAATTCAGCTACTCTCCTACTGTGCCTAATTTGCAAACTAAACTTCACTGTAAGTATTTAAGTACAGCAAAAGTACAGTGTATACAGAGAGGGCTGAGTACTATCCAGTTTCAGGAGTCCACTGGGAGCCTTGGAATGTGTCCCCTGAACATACAGAGAGTACCATGATATCCACGGTCCAGATCCCCAAAGCCTCCAGGGCATCTAAGCTTACAGCCACACCCCCAACATCTGTAATGAAGAAACGATGGGATGTGTTGGTGTTGGTTAGACATATAACAGGCCCAGAATAAATGGTAGAGAAATCAAAGAAGAGGGGGCTGGAGGGAGGGGTGAAAACACAGCACAAGGGTGTGCAGTGGAATCTGCGGATTCGCAGGAATTGAAAGAGATGCATGCAGGGGAAGGTGGGGAAGTGGCAGCCGCTCTAAGCCTGGCTGGAGACAGTCCCCGGCGAGACCCAAACCCTCCCTCACCCCGGCAGAGAGGCCTGAGCAAGTCATCAGGTCTCCTGAGGCTCCACGTCCTCATCCGTAACTGGAGTGAACAACAGAACCATCTCATGATGCTTGAACAGCCCCGTGGGGGTGCCGAGCATGCAGCAGGGCTCCACAAACACCATGCCTATTAATAGTCATGTCATCAACCAGCCCCACATCCTCCGTTTCTGGAATGGGGACCCGAGACCTGGAGAAATCGCAGGAGGCATCCAAGGCACCCGGCTCTCTGGCAGCAAGGCCTGGCGGGAACTCACACCTCCTGCCTCCGGGCCCGTGATCCACACCGCTTGCCAGAAAACACATGATGAGGGGAAAACGAGGGTGATGCTGGTTTTCAGAATTTAATGTGGTTTTCATGAAATGCAAGAGAGGGTGCCTGAAACATAAGCAGTGTTCTCACATTCCACCAGAAGATACTGTCATTCAGTTAAATCCAGGGGAAGGCTTCATCTGGGGATGGCTCCACCACCCCAGGGGCCACTTGAGAACATGGAAGGAAATGAGCGCTCTGGCCACAGTCTTGACCGTCAGAATCACCAGCCCGCAGTGATCCTGTGTATCAGGATCGCTGTAGTTCACATCCAGCCACCTATATATATACTTTTTTTTTTTTAATTTATGTGTCTGCGCTGGACTGTAGATGCAGCACGCAGGATCATTCAGTTGGAACATGCAAACTCTTACTTGTGGCAGGATCTAGTTCTCTGACCGGGGATGGAACTTGGGTCCCCTGCACTGGGAGCACAGTCTTAGCCACTGGGTCATCAGGGAAGTCCCACAGCTTATTGCTTAAGAGCTCCTTAGGTAACATTTATACGTGGTCAGTCAGAAAAACAATAACCCATAAAGACAGAAAATAACCATCTTTGTGGAGATCAGCACAAGATTGTGAAGAAATGGGACTTGTGAAACTTAAGGATGAAGAAAGCTTTGTGGGAACAGCTCAAGGGCAACAGCAAGCTCCTCGTCACAAGTCCAGGGAGCATGTGCGTCAGACAAAGAAGGGGCCCCTGAGCTCATCACACCCTGCCCCTAAACATGCTGCACCCTGGCTACCTCTGTGGGTAACACTCACCCTCCCCAATGAACATCAGCGCTTAGAAACATCAACCTCTGCCCCAAGCTCACAGCATCTCCTTTAGAACTCTGACAGTTCATGTGGGATGCTAAGCCATCATTGACTCAGCTACTCACATCTACTGTGCGGCCTTAAGGATCTTATTTAACCCGAGTTTCCATTTCTTAGTTCCAGAAAAGAGGAACTGTCTGTTTCACCTATTTAATACAGTTCTATTTAATACAGTTTTTAAGAATGATCAAAAGACAATGAGTCTGAAAGCGTTTTCTGCTTCCAAATCAATATGCAACTCTGTGATGCTTCTGTTTTCACTTATACCTCCTTACCCTAGCAAAGCTATAACGTACTATGACATTTACATCCAGTATGTGCCCAAGGAGGACCAGCTGAACTCCCTTCTCAGAACCCCAGAGCCTGGAGGACCACCCAAGGTCAGCTGATGGGGCAAGGACTAAAGGGGAGGTCGGCTGGTCACCTAGAGCAAGAATGACAAATATCACAGGAACTAGGAAGTTCAAGGCAGAGGCCTAAAGTAAGTCTAAGCTGAAGAAAAGTTCAAAGAATTGTACACTATTCCATTTGGAGATTAACTCAAACATCACTGAGCCCAATCCTTACACATAACTGAGTGTAAAGATGGCTCAAATAGAGAAGCAATGAAAAAGATTTTGAAGGGACTATGTCTTGCAAACAAATGCTGGCTAACAGGACATTGTAGGGGCTGAGAGCTCTCACGTCCATCCAATTCTGAAATGGAAAATGGAGAATCCAATACAAAATAAAGAGCCATGCACAGTTCTAACCAAAGATAATTAGGCAGAGTCCACCTCCAAGGTTCTGGGAAGAACGCAGTGACAAAGAGCAGCAAGCTATTGGTCTGATTCTGTTTGCCACAGAACCATCTTTAAGTGGACCACAGCAAAGTGAGACCTCAAAATCCTCAGATAAAATAAGGACTGCTGCTGCTGCTGCTAAGTCGCTTCAGTTGTGTTCAACTCTGTGCGGCCCAATGGACGGCAGCCCACCAGGCTCCCCCGTCCCCGGGATTCTCCAGGCAAGAACACTGGAGTGGGTTGCCATTTCCTTCTCCAATGCGTGAAAGTGAAAAGTGAAAGTGAAGTCGCTCAGTCGTATCTGACTCTTCTTGACCCCTATGGACTGCAGCCTACCAGGCTCCTCCGGCCATGGGATTCCCCAGGCAAGAGTACTGGAGTGGGGTGCCATAAATAAGGACTAGCCCTCATTAAAAAGTCTACAAATAAATGCTGGAGACAGTGTGGAGAAAAGGAAGCCCTCCTACACTGTGGGTGGGAATGTAAATTGGTGCAGACACTATGGAGAACATGGAATGGAGGTTCCTTTAAAAACTAAATACAGAGCTACCATACGATCCAGGGATCCCAAGCCTGGGATATATCCAGAGGAAACCATAATGCGGAAAGATACATGCACCCCGGTGTTCACTGCAACACTGTTCACAACGGCCAAGACATGGGGATGACCTAAACACCCACGAACAGGTGGATGGGTAAAGAGGATGTGGTGAATACACACACATATGTATATATGTAACACTGCTCACATAAAAAAGAGCAAAATAATGCCATTCGTAGCCACATCTATGGACCTAGAGATGATTATATTAAGTGCAGTAAGTCAGACAAACTCATGATTGCACTTCTATGTGGAATCTAAAAAATTATACAAATGAATTTGTTTACAAAACAGAAACAGACTCAGATACTTCGACAACAAATTTATGGTTACCAAAGGGGAAGGTGGGGGGAGAGAATTTATGAACTGGGATTAGCATATACACACTAATATACATATAACAAATAATTAACACGGACCTACTGTACAGCAGTGAACTCTACTCAATATTCTGTGAGAAAGTGGAAGTGTCAGCCACTCAGTTGTGCGTGACTCTTTGCAACCCCAGGGACTGCAGCCTGCCAGGCTCCTCTGTCCATGGGATTTCCCAGGCAAGAATACTGGAGTGGGTAGCCATTCCCTTCTCTAGGGGATCAATATTCTGTAATAACCTTAGGGAACCAGGTAAGAATACTGGAGTGGGTAGCCATTCCCTTCTCCAGGGGATCAATATTCTGTAATAACCTTAGGGAAAGAATCTGAGAAAGAATGGTTATAGGTATGTGTATAACTGAACCACTTTGCTGTACATCTGAAATGAACACAACATTGTCAATCAACTACACTCCAGTATAAAATAAAAATTGCTTAAAAAGTGAAAAAATAAGACTATTTATTCCATTTTGCATTCCCATAGAAGATGTGAGCCTTTGTTAAGTACCTCCATATCACAACTATTTAACAAATCTGGTTGACAGGTTTATGACCTATTTTCACATGTATTTTCCATTGAAGTTTCAAAAATCATTAGCTACACAAAGTATAAAGAAGGGGTAAAATCCTTGGCATGAAGATAACACAAGGGGGGAGAAAAAGGCTTATGTACCACTTAAGAAACAGATTTTAAGTTTCCACTCATCAAAATGTGTAAGGCTTCCTTGAAGCCAAATTGTGAAAACAAACAAACAAACAAAAAACAGATGGAAAACATATGTGAGCAAAGCCAAGTGGCTACATTCATAAACACACAGCGACCAAGCAGCTTTCTTTCACACTGACCTCCATCCATGTCAGACCTACACAGACAACGGACTAGACCGGATGCTTTCTTTTTCAATGTGACCACTGTAAAATGTAAACAGAAAGCATGACATAACACTGCCAAGGATGGGGGTGGATGCAAACAGGGAACCAGCTTCGGGAGGGCCAACGAAAGTCAACGACGACCACGCACACTGGCCCGAACAGAGCTGCATCTGGTCCCTGGGCAAAGAATCTCTACCCGACAACACAAGGACTTTGCCACGAATGTTTCATATCACATTTACCTCTTATTTCTGGACTTTTTTCTTAAAAGGCAAAGCCATCAACTTAAAGAAAAACTCATCAACTTCCACTACTAACATGTACAGGACACTGCTTGGGTGATGGGCTTCTCAGCAAGTGTATCAATATTTTACATTTTAAAGACAAGTAAAAATCCCAGAGAAGTAACTTTGTCTAATGCTAAATATCTGTGTTAGGAATAAAGATTGCAACTTCCTGGCAGTCTGAGTCATAAGCAAATTCCTATGACCCGCTGCCCAAGTGAGTTCTGATTTTAGAGTTGGCTGGGGGAGGAACTCATGTATCAGAGAGAACAGATTTGGTCAGTTTCATCTGTGCCTGCTGCCCCCAACACACAAACACACATGGAATTGAAAGCAGTCATGTGAGCATCCCTATGTATGGACACAGAGAACTGGAATTTGCCTTTTGTATCAGCAAACTTGTGGATCAGCAAGTCCATACTGACTGATCACTGCAGTGTCTCCTCTTACATCTGTCTTGTCAAAATTGTCTTTTTTATTTAACTATTGTTTGCCAAGGCTATTCCATTGGAAAAAACAGGAAACATTAACTACAGAAATTCAAAAGACGTGCCAAGTCTTCCAATAATAACAAAAATGTAAAGGGTTTGAAAATAAAGTCATGATTAAAGAATGCATCACAAAAAATAAAATCACAATCCAACCTAGTGAAATGCATCAAGAGCTTCCACAGAGATGACCATAAAGAGAGCACCTACGAAGGACAAGCTGCAGAACCTCCAGCAGCTGTGCGCACCTGGAGTCCTTATTTACACGGTGAACTCGGGATCTGGCTGCACTTACCTCCTTCGTGTCCCTGGAAGGGAAGGACATATTATCACAGAGGGAATGACATCTCTTTTTTCCAAACTGGAAACGGTGTGCTTCCTGAAGGCAAGATCTTTCCGTGTTTTGCTTTTCCTGAATACCGCTGTCATTTTTTGATGGATCTTCAGAAAACCCACCTTTTTCAAGTGATCTCTCTGTACCACAGTGAATGGAACTTAAGCTGGCTGCCTTTCGTGAAGAAAAGCCACCCGTTTTTCTCTGGAATGTTCTTTTTCTTGTGTTGACATCATCAAAGTGGTCCTTTCTCTTTGCATGGTAGGGGGTGCTGTCTTTTTCTGAAACCCTTTCCTCTGGTATGCTGACTCTGATTTGGGTTTCCTGATGTTGAGAAGGGCACCCCGGGTAACGCTGACCGCTCGCCATCTGGGGCTGGACCCCTGCCTGCAGAGTGAGGCCGGGGCTGGCCCCCCGCTCCTGCACCAGCCCCCAGGCCCAGGGGGCTGCCTGCCCTCCGGAGAGCGGGCGGGCGCTTCTCTTCCCTTCATCATCAGGCCGAGGCCCTCCTGACTCTGTGTCATCTGCTGCTTTCTTGGTCAGGTCCCGTCTAAAGTATTTTCTTCTTCCAGCAGAGTACTTTTCAAGTCTCAGAGGAGTTTTGGCAGGATCCAGACACTGTTCTTCTTTCTCGGCTCGGACACATCCACAGACATTCCCCATTTGATTTGCAGAAACTCACAGCTACACAGAGTCCCTCATTTCAAAAGCCGGGGCTTCCTCAGATCTCCACGCAGCCTAACTCCTCAGACTTCCTGACCATCCTCTTCAGCGTGAGGCCATCTTGCTCATGAGAAAGGCACCCGCAAGAAACGCCGTGGCATCCTGCCCGGCCGGCCCCGGGTCTCATTAGACGCCGTGGCTTATTTCTGGCCAGCAATCCTCTTAGACAAACATCACTGCTCACTGTCAAATAACATGCTGATGAGCTTTCAAGGCAAACCCTTAGCCTTGGCTGTACGAAAACATTCTGACCCTCACTTTCATTTCGGTTTTCTGAAATGCAGTTACACGACCCAAGTCTGCCTAACCTTTGGAACGACTGGCGATGCGACAAATCTGAGCGCAAACAGAAAGCAACACCAGTCAGGAGACGTTTAGCAAAGTGCCTTTCAAACTTAGTTCCAAAGTGCCTTTCAGATTTAGTTTCAGAAACTCCTGACTGTACAATTTTTTTACTTAAGAAACACAAACAAATGTTGGCACCTGCCCCAAAAACTAGGCTCAGAAACCTATATAAACTGTATTAAGAATCATTTAAAAACAACCACACACACACACAAAAAAAAAGAACAAAAACAGGGTGATTCCACAGCTGAAGGAGAGATAAAACATGCTAAATTCCTAAAACACTCCAGTCAAATCATTTCTAAAATCAATCCCTTTAAATAGCTTGTCATATTTTTCATATGACAAATTTCCAAGCCATTTCTCTTTCTCTGATCATTAGGATTTTCATGAGTAGCTTGATAAATTTTATGATTTCAAGCTTGAAACACTTAGCCAAAAGAAACACCTGTGTGTTCTTACACATGAATTAAGGCAGTTGAACTTTACATGTAACTTTTATACTTGTACCCTAGTTGAATATTATGCAGTTTTACCAGGGCTGTGCTGTATGAATGATAAATCAGAATGGAGCCTGATGACCCAAGGTGTGCCTCTTTCTAAGACTGAGTCATTGATACGGTAAAAAGGAAATTAGTATCATATGACTAGTCTTACACAAAAGCTCAAATCAGCTGACTAATAAAAAAAACTGACAACTGACTTTCTCTAGGTTGTCTTTAGACTGATCCAAAAATGGAACTCATATTTTTCTAAACAAAAATATTCAATTAAATAGTCAAGTTAGCAATGTGCCTGATAATTGTCAGTAACAGACCTGCACGGTGAGGTTTTCCTTAATCAATTCAAGAGGAAATTAAACAATCTCTATCAGAAAAAAGAATTATATCCTAGAAGACAAGCTGGTAAAAATAAAGCTTCCGGCTGGTTTGCTTTTAATTTATTCTCAATGTCTTTGTTGGCACTGGGACATTTTTCAAGAGAACTCAGAAGTATAATGTCACTAACATGACAAAGGGACAATCACTGACCTGCACTTCCTTCCAGCCCCGCCAAACCCAGAAGCTGCCCCTCTTGAGGCCACTGCACACTGCTGTCTCCCCCGGAAATGGCTCCACTTCAGTCTCTGCCTGGTTAGCTGGCATTCATCTTGCAAAGCCTGTCTACAACATCAGGGGCAATTGCCTTTATTCTCTAAGACCTTCCTAATCCTACCGAAACACATCCTCCTCTACATCCCTACTTTTATTTATACTGTGACAGATTCAGCAGCCCAGATTATAGTCAGTATTACAAACATTCTCCCAATAGACAGAGCAACACTCTTCCATCATCTCCAGGAGACAGACTGGGATCTGGGACCCTTTGTTGCAATACTTGCACCTGAACAAACCTCTCCTGAGCAACAAAATACAAAGAAACTATATGGGACTGAAACTGACTGCATGCAGCACAGTTGGGGCAAATTCTGGACAAAAGATACAAAGAGACCAAAAAACCCAACTGCCACTTCTGAAGAGCCCAGAGCAAAAGCAGAGGCCAGGAGCAAAAGCAAGGTATTGCGCATGCCCCCTGCACACACCACCACCAAAGGGGTGGGCACACCACCTGGGCCACGCCTCCAGCCAAGCCCCGGTCAGGCCCCCACCCTGACCCCACGTGGGTCAGGCCCCCACCCTGACCCCACGTGAGGAAGGTGCTCACCCCACCTTGGGGACTGAGCAGGGAACCTGTTCTCACTTCCCATGCTGCAGGCACAAGCCCCCAGAAAGCCCTGCCTGAATTTCTTATCTGGCCTCTCATCAACTGCTATTGATTAAGGAGGCCAAGAACCCTAGTCCATCACATAGTATCCTGGACTTAGCATAGGGTAACTCACACAAGATTACTGTCCTGGCAACACTAACCTTCAGACTGCCCAACTATAACAGACAGTCAATTTGTGATGCTCAAATAAATATTTTTAAATCAATCAATAAATTGGTCTTCTGAAATCATTTCCCTTATTTATATAAAGTATAGAGAAAAAAGGCCCCGTCACATTGAGTGAGGACAATTACCACTGCTATAAATAGCCTTCTGTCTTGGCATAACAAGTAAAACCATTCTAATCTTAAATTATCATAGGACTAAAAGTATTTCTTTAAATAAAAAAGAACATTTCTATTTTATACAAAACACTGAAATGTTCCATTTTAAATAAACCTTGGTCTAATTTTTAAATACTGGTGATAATCTAACAGTCATAATATCTTGTAATTCAGGTCCTAAAATACACTGGGTTTCATAAAATATGCCACAGTATCATACTAGAAGCAAAACCCTTGGGAGTTTGGGATTAGCACGTGCATTAACTATTATATATCGAACGGATAAACACGGTCCTCCTGTATAGCACATGGAACCATACTCAGAATCCTGTGATTAAACCATAATGGAAAAGAATATGGAAAATACTGTGTGTGTGTGTGCGTGTAAAACTAAAACATTTGGGGTACAGCAGAAATTAACATGACATTACAAATCAACTATATTTATATAAAAAATACATTTAAAAAAAAGAAACAGAACTGATGTTGGTACTTTTTTGGCTGATCCTCCTCTCTCCTCCAAAGACACTTTATATAATTCTTTTTTGAATGATTCTTTGCTTTCCATTTCTTTCAACTTAGGGTCTAAACACATTGCCTCTAATTTCCAACCAGTTACATTTCGGTCTGTTACTTTCTGGTTTCTGCTCTCGGGAACTTGAATGGACCTTCCCCAAAACTCCCGGGGTCTTCCCAGTCGAAACTACCAACCTGCACTCACTCTTAACTCTGTCAGGCCCTCTGGGAGCATTCCTCGCTGCCCACTGTTCCCCTTCTACTTGAAATTCTCTTCCCTGGTTTCATCAATGCTACATTTTCTTGTAGCTATAACAAGAAACGAAGTCCATGTTTCTCTTATTAGGAGAATTCTGGTAAAACCGACTATAATCCGGGGTGACGAATCCTTCTCAATATAAATAAAGAGAAGGACGAGGGGGTTCTGCAAGACCGGGAAGGTGCTGGAGAGAAAGCAGGCGGTCACCGACGCCGGCCAGCTGCGGGCCGGGCCCCTCGCTCCTTCTGTGTCGCCAGGTGGATGGTCTCCCCCAAACTTCCGTCCTCTCTCTCTGCTCTTCTCCACTGGCCCCTCTGAAGGCCCCCTCCTCTCTGACAGACTCAGGACCCTTGCCTTCTGGAGACCCCCAGGTTTATCCGCAGCACTTCTGACTCCCTGGCTCTGCTCTGCCCCCATCTCAGCTGCTCGGCAGACAGAAGCCAGGGGACCCCACCACACATGTCAAGCCCACCAACGCTGTGCCCTTTTCCTCTCCCCTCACCTCCACCTTCCCCAGCTGTCTGCCGGCTTTTTACCTCTGGGTTTAACGGCTCAGCGGCATCCTTAACCACCCCCTCCAAGTCCATCCTGTCTTCTTCCAAAACACCACCCTGGATTCACCTTTTCTTCCGCGCCCGAGTCCTGGCCTTCAACACCCTGTTCTGAGGGCACCACCTCCACCTCTCCTCTCATCTCCTTGACCGTGGCCTGTGGTCATTTGTTTATTTTACTGGAGTCCATATAGAGTTCTAAAACATCATTTTTCAGGTGCAGGATGGTTGGGTGACTTGCTCAATGTCTTCACGGCCACAGATAAAAGAACTGACAATGACACTCCCTCCAGAGCCTGGGTGCCCCCCAACTCTGACATTCAAAATCCAGACACAGCCTGTATCATCAGTTGTTGGTAACAATGGGACTGTTTCTAAAGGTCTCCTGCAGTTTCAACCCTAAAAGTTCTGGATCCCTGGGAAAGTTGCTGAGCAACTCCACGTGAATTCTGCTTTTTGGCCCATTCTAGTTAGACTTCACCTGTTCTGATAACGAGGTTTCAGGTCTGGAGCCAGGCCCCAAACCCTGCCTTGCTCGGTACCCTAGGTCCCCGAAGGACAGGGCCTCTAGTGATGAGGGTCCCTGACTCCAGCTCCCAGTCATCAAGCCCGCTGAGCGGACATTCGCCTAATATATCTGTATTAGCTGCTGTGTCGGCTGGCTGGCTGACACCCGGTTACCTGGTCTCCTGGTCCCTGGGTCCTCTCCTCTGATGTTCTAGTGCCTACCCAAGTCCTGGAACCTATAAGATTCTACTTCCTATAGCTGTCCATATATGCCAGATTTAGCCTGTTCCCAAATGAGCCCCAGGTACATTATTTCCACCATTCCCCTATAAACCCTGTACCCCACTCAAATTTTTTAAATATTAGAAATAAGTCTTCTTTCTCCCAAGATGTGGTCAAAACCACAGCTCCTCTCTGAAGCCGGCAAGCCGTGTCTTCCTCCTCCAAGGCCCGCCACACAGCCATCAATCAGTGGACGTGCCGCGTGCCCACCAATACGACACTCCACGGTCACCCAAGGGATTGATAAACCAAAGCAAGCACCAAAAGTAGGACTCACTTTAAATCAAATGCAGATTATTTTTTAATGTATCATTTTACAAAAACCAAAGGATCAAAAGCAGCCTTTTATTGGCAATTAGATAATAATTCATAGTAATAAATTTGCCTTTGCTGCTGCTACTGCTCTGTGCGACCCCATAGACGGCTCCCCACCAGGCTCTCCCGTCCCTGGGATTTTACGCTCTTAAATCCCGTTTGAGAAAGTACAAGGCCACAGGAAACACGGATGGCTCCAATGCAGGGAATCTCTCTGTGAGAACGACACTGCCACCTAGCGTCTACAACACCAGGAGAAAGCGGCATGTTCAGAAACCGCAGGATCGAGGAAATCCACTCCAGGTCAGGACTGAGTCCTAACATTTTTATGCATCTAAGTCAGGTAATGTTGGCCAACAAACAAAAAAAAATGTCTACATTCAATAAAAGGAATCTCTGTCTTTCAACTTTGGAGATAACAAGCACTGTTCTAAAAACATTCTAAGCTTTTCAACAACAGGATAAAGGGCACCAAGCCCATAAGCGGCATGTTTCTGAGGGGAGCAATACAAATATATTGTTTAGGAAACAAAGTCCGAATATCGTATCATTTACATACAGCATCTTTAAAAAAAACTGATACAAATGAGCTTATTTACGAAACAGAATCAGATGCACAGACTTCAAACACAAATTTATGGTTACCCAAGGGGAAAGGGTGGGGACAGATAAATTAGGAGTCTGGGATTAATAGATACATACTACCAAACATAAAATAAATAATCAGCAAGGACCTACTGTAGAGCACAGGAAACTCTAATCAAAATTCTGTAATAATCTATATGAGAAAACAATCTGAAAAAGAATGGATATATGTACATGCCTATGAATCAATCGGCTGTACTCCTGAAACTAACACAACATTGTAAATTAACTATACATCAATATAAAATAAAAACTAAATTAAAAGAGAAACAAAGTGAAATTTATTTCCCCCTGTTGGATGTGAATGCATAATTCACCCTTCACCTGAATCACTTGAAAACCAGCAATGAGGTTAAAAGAAATGACAATTAAGAAAACTGGGCTTACCTGAAAGTGCAAAATTATTGTCCATATTAATCCCAAAGTCAATTTGGGATTTCCATCTGTTATGTCATCATTTCTAATATTCACTAATTTCACCTGTTTTGTATACGAAAAGAGAAAACAAAACGCTTTTCAAGCAGCACGAGTTATTTTTACCTACATAAATGATTCTAAATTACAGATAAAAAGAAGCCTGAATAATTTTAATACCAATAATCCTTTAAAATACTGTTTTACCCCTAACCCCACTCATCTTAGGCTGCAAATTACAGAGGAACAACAAAGCCAAAATGTTTCTTTTCTACAGCAAGCACTGAAAGTACACTTGTCAAAACAAAATCACTGTTCAAGTAAGAAGTCCTAAAGACCTAAGTTTTTAAACTAGAAATAATAGTCTTTTGAAAATAAGTGTTATTTTATAATTAAGTAGGAAACTATTCTGAACCATCAAATAATTTTAACAATTTTATCACACTTCTATCCCAAAGAGTGTAAAAAAGAAATCTAACATTATTATTCCATTTGTCTACCATAGACTGCTACCAGGATAAGGAACTATGTAAGTCACTGGACATTTAGCAGACTGTTCAAAGCTTTAAAAATAATATGCCAGTAATAACCAGATTTAAAGTTCATCAACTGTCAAATTATGCATTCAGATAAATTAATGCAATAATGATAACTAACACTTCCTGGAAAAATAATTAAATATCATGAATGATACCTAACATTTTACTTCCTGGACAAATCACTACCAAAAATATTTTGACAAGGAGACATAATTAACCATTAATCTTCTGGAAATTTCCACTAGAATTAAGACTAGTAAGGCAAATACCAATAACACTTAAAATATAACCACTGAAAAAAAAATATATATATAACCACTGAGTATTTGCTGTGGCTGCTAAGTCGCTTCAGTCATGTCCGACTCTGTGCGACCCCACAGACGGCAGCCCACGAGGCTCCCCTATCCCTGGGATTCTCCAGGCAAGAACACTGGAGTGGGTTGCCATTTCCTTCTCCAATACATCAAAGTGAAAAGTGAAAGTGAAGTTGCTCAGTCATGTCTGACTCTTAGCGACCCCATGGACTGCAGCCTACCAGGCTCCTCCGTCCATGGGATTTTCCAGGCAAGACTGGAGTGAGCTGCCATTGCCTTCTCCGAGTATTTGCTAGAATTTACTAACTAAATTTAGTAACTAAAAGCACTATGATGTTCATAATAAACCAACTAAAGGACTAACAACAGTTTTTCCTTCTCTTCCTTACCCTCTCTTCTCTTTTTTCCCTCTCCATAAAAAAGCAAAATTGTTGCCACCTCTGATTTCTCAGTTTTCAGTTGCTTTCAATTCTCCTGAGTTTCACTGTCTCCTCCTTTTTTCTACTAACTGAAAGCTACCAATTACTTGGCTTATACCATTTTAATCACAGTAAACCCAATCAAGATCAAATCCAATTCGGTGTTCATTTTTCTCCCATGATTTCCTCTGAAACCTTAAGCGAGTTGGGGACTGTTGTCAGAACTGTTTCATTTTTAACCGCTTCTAAATCATCCAGTTGTACCTGCTTTTAAAATATGAACTACTGCCTCCTCACTACTACATTTTAAAAATAAACACATGCAAAGTTTTTTTTTAATATTATATAAACTATCTTTTATAAAAATAAGGCAATTTTGTAAAGTGAGTCTAAAAAATATTCTCTCCCTACTACTAATAACTGTTCTTTGACATTCTTAACATTCTGTTGCTACTAAAATGTCGCTAACTTCCCAGGCAAAAGCATTACAATTCTAATAGAAGGAAAATCAGTAGCTGTTATTCAGATGGTAATGTAGCCACTTATAATTCCTCTGGGCTTACACCTACGATTAATTTTCTTTTCTTTGGAACAAACGTTTAAAAATATTTTAAAATATCAGTCTCACAAAAGCACAAGTTTAATGCTTAGGAAAGTGAAGTCGCTCAGTTGTGTCCGACTCTTTGCAACCCCATGGACTGTAGCCCGCCAAGCTCCTCCAACCATGGGATTTTCCAGGCAAGAATACTGGAGTGGGTTGTCATTTCCCTCTCCAGGGGATCTTCCCGATCCAGGGATCGAACCCAGGTTTCTGCATGGTAGGCAGACTCTTTACTCTCTGAGCCACCAAAGAACCTCTGTTAATGATTATTAAATCATTATCAAATCATATTAAATGTTAATGACTAACTCAAAGTCAAATTTAACCTGTTCGTTCCCTGTCATGGTCCTATGCAGATTTATTCAGTCACACATATGTTGTATTATATGATTACAGCTTTGAAATTCAAACATCATACCTGGCGTCTTTTCAAATAGTCAAGTGCAATTTGTACATTCTGGAGTCTGTGAAAACGCATCCGACCCTTCTCTCTGGGCTAAGAAGAGAAAAATGCAGGGTATGAAAAACATTATATTTTCTGACACCATTGACCATGCTAAATATACTGAATATACTATATAAATACACTGCATGCTCGTCATACTGTCAAAAATTTACTGTTTGGGGAAACCCATTAAATTTTTAATGATATTTTCATTTTTTTGAATTACCTGAGATTCAATGTAAACTAGGGATTTTTCTGAATATGTTTTATTTAAATAGATCCTTTACTATGAATATTTTATTTAAACAAACGGAAAAGAGAAAGTATCACAGAATATACAGACATTTCATATTCACTAAACTACACGTCTAGCCTACAATTATTTAGCTATGGATGCACGCAAAAAATTAAATACCATTCCCCATTTGCCTTCTTAATAAACTCTAACTCAAGAGGGTTTTTTAATTATACATGTATGGCATGTTAATGAAAATGAGGTAAAGTAGCATGCAGTTAGTATAAAAACCACCAAGAAGGAGAAAGGCAGTAAAGGTTTACTTAGCCATGATACAGGAGAGAGAAAAGCAATTAAAGCCATGTAATATATTTCCTCTTTATTTTATTTTCGTTTTTGCACACAATCGGTTGGACTCTAATAGTCTGACACTGCCTGGGGATGGACGTGATGACGTGCTGTGTCAGGGAACCTGACAAACCATAATTCTTTTCCTTGATGCCGTTTCCCGTAAGAAACGTTACAAGTCAGCAGAAGGAAAACATAAGGAAACAGAGCTGAGAAAATGGTCAACAAAAATACAAAGGATGGAGCTGATAACTGACCACATAAAATCTTCCAAAGGGAAAAAAAGAAAACTGAGAGCTGAGCTGAAATGTGACTAGGTTGCTGAAGCCAAAGGCAGCAGAATTAAACAGACGGCGGACCCCAGACTGGGGAAATAACCCCATATAACAGGAGAAATGATGGCGATGAATCCCCACTGCATCCACAAAACACACGTTCCAGTGAGAACAGGGGGCTCTGGGGATATGATGACCAAAGAAGCGCATCTGTCCTGCAGAGGTAGGCTCAGATGACTGAGTGCCACAGGGGTGAAACAGCTCTGTCAGGAGCCTGGCATTTAAAACATCCTCCCCAAATAAAATGAGACAGATAAGGCAGGCAGAGAATGTCTGTCTAATACCAACTGCCAATAGGCATGACTTAAAGCATAGTCTTAAATATAAAATAAATGTCCATACGTTCCTTCCAATAAAGCAATGAGCAGTTATGTCTGAAATATGAATTTCAAAAGTGGAACTGATGTGCATAAAAATTAGCAGGCTGGTTGTAACTGTAAACCTTCACACTTATACAAAAGGTATATAAACTTCTTTAGCTCAGATGCCATCCTATAGTTTAAGCACATATGTTCAAATACCATGCAATGCATAGAGATACAGAAATAAATTTAAAGAGAAAATATGTCCTTTGTCCAATCTGTTGGTCCACACACATCCACCTCCCTGTGGGTCTTTGGGCCTTTGCACCATTTTCTAAACAGGAGCCAGAAGCCGTGGGTTACTCTACGGTGTTAGCGCTCACCGCACTGTACCGGCTAGGTTAGTCGAGTTACGGGGGCGACACCTACCCCCTTATCCTCATCCTCCACATCCTCATGCCGTTCATACTCGCATGCTTCTGAGGCACTCACCAACCGTAAGGTCTTCAAAAAATCTCGCTCCCTTGGCTAATGAATATAACAGACAGAAGACAGGACAGCAAATACACAGACAGACCAGAAATGAAAAGAAGAGCATGAACAGAACATAATGAAGGAGACCGGGTAACCGAGAGGGGGAGGGATGTTCACAAAAAAGGAGATGACACCTGTGGAGGGGTTAGACCATCTGTCAGAAAGCGGTGCTTATTCCCTTGCTATTGGTGAGTCTTTTAATAGGGGGTTATATTATGCATCCAAATTCTGCTAAGCATTAAAAAAAAAAAAAAAAAAAAAACCCAAGGTAAAAAGAACAGCAGTAGTATTTTAATTTACATAAGCAAGGTCATCAAAGTGTTTCCATCTCCCAAATGCACACCATTTAAAGTCTGAAAATGCTTTAGAATCTAACCAGAACTCTTCTTTCCAGCGGAATTCATAGCAGCTCACAAGACGGATGCTGCAAAAATCTGAATAGTTTGTGCCAAAAACATACTAGGTCATACGCAAAAAGGACCACACGTTCCTCCAAATAAATTATGAAATTTAAAACTTACCAAGGTGTCTCCGGAAAGAACCTCCAAAAGAGAAATCAAATTGTGTCCGTCCCTCAAGTCTTCATAGAGATCGTTCACGTGTTTTCGAACCTATGTACAGAAACACAATTTAAAATATTTGGTTATAGAACTTGGATTATCCTTAACACCCGAACAAGAAAGTGGACGAGGAGAAAACATTCCCCATGTGTTCATTCATGAGGTGTTTTACACGGGCCCTGACCTGAATCACGATTCCTGAGACAGAAACCAGGGACACCTTAACAAGCTGAGTGTTGAGCCCCCCAGCCCCGAGTTGGTCTTCCTGATCTCTGCATCCCAAAATTCAAGATGCCAGAGGCACGCCCTCCACATGTTAAAAATCCAGAGATGCAGCCTGGGTAAAAGGTCCATGAGACTCTAGGTACTACTTCTGAAAATTCCTGTGAGTCTATGATTATCTCAAAATTAAAAGTTTTTTAAAATATATGTGAGGTTATAAGGCCTCTACTCAAGATTTCTCTGCACAGCATAAATTTTCCTGTGGTGAAGGGTTTTCTTTTCTTTTTGAATAGCTTCTTTTTAAATTTTCTATTGGACTACAGTTAATTTACAATATTGTTCTTGATTCAGGTACACAGCAAAATGGTTCAGTTATATATATATCGATTCTTTTTCAGTCTTTTCCCAATCAGGTTACTGCAGGGTACTGAGCAGAGTTCCCTGTATGCCCTTGCTGATTATCTATTTTATATACAGTAGTGTGTGTATGTTAAACCCAACCCAATCCATGGGAGGGATAAATCACATAACCACACTCACAGTAACTGACAGTTAGCAAGGATGGTTTACGTTTGAGTTTATAGCTCAAACCACCAAAGACTTCCCCAAAGCTCTGCTTTTCCCACAGAGGGACACCCCTGGCACACGCAGTCAGTTTCGACCGGACAGACATGGTCAGAGCAGGTCGCAAGCGCGGCTGTCCCACGGCGGGCAGGCCCACCCCACCCTGCTCCCCTGGGCTGATGCTGGGCTGTGCTACTTCGCGAGCCGAGGACGGGGTCCACAAAGGCAGAGACCAGCATCCCCCACAGCATGTGGGCACGGGCCTGCGGGCCCCATCTGCGTGGACACACACTCTGGAGGTTTACACGCAGGAGTCAAGCTTCTGTGCACGTGCAAAGTGTCATGTGACTAAACAGCAGAAAGAAACAAAAAGATCCAAAGTATGGTCAAAACTTTCCGACTCCAGAGCAACCAGCAAGAAAGGGCCTAACGTAAACTGGAAGCCAGCCTTTGATGGTTAAGATTTTCGGGTCTAAAAAAGCAGCTTGCTAAGTCGCTTCAGTCGTGTCTGACTCTGTGCGACCCCATGGACTGCAGCCTACCAGGCTTCTCCATCCATGGGATTCTCCAGGCAAGAACACTGGAGTGGGTTGCCATTTCCATCTCCAAAAGCAGTTTAAATACCACTAAATTTTGCTCTGCAGTGACCTAAATGGGAAGGAAATCCAAAAAAAAGAGGGGATACATGTATACATATTGCAGATTCACTTCGTTGTAAAGCTGAAACTACCGGGACATTTTAACTAGTTGTCGTCATTCACCGCTCAGTCGTGTCCGACTCTGCGAACCCCATGGACTGCGCCACGCCAGGCTTCCCTGCCCTTCACTGTTCCCCGGAGTTTGCTCAAACTCATGTCCATTGAGTCCATACCCCAATTTTAAAATCTTCCAATTAAAAAAAAATTTAATACTACTAAATTTTATTATCTTAACTGACTACATGCTTTACAGTATGATTTACTGTCAGAAACTATTTGTAATTAGTGAAGGATAAAATTCCCTTAAGAGTTTCATATCAAACTTATTCAGCTCCTATGACTAGTATTTGGGGACTTTCTGCCTAAGTCACAGTACTTTTTAATATTCAACTAATATTCATTTACCCATCTATGCATCATTAATGACAAATAATGTAAGCATTACACTCAGGCCTAATAGCTCTAAGTAACTACTAATGCCAATAGAACCTATAAAATGACCAGCAAAACTGAAACAGTCAGATTATTTTTAACCAAGTGTTCCCATTTTCACAAGTTGGTATTTTTATTTTGATTTCCCAATACCCAAGGAATATCAGCTGACTCTTTGGTGTCACAAGATAATTATATAATAGTAAAAGCAAGCTTAAAAATAATTCATTTTTCTAAAAAAAAAAAAAAAGGAGCACATCATAACACATTTCAGACAGTCCTATTTAGAAAAGCTATAAAAACCTAAATAAGGTACAAAGAGAGTATTCCTTCCATTAAATATTTACCTTCTATTAAATAAATGGCATTAAATGACATTCCCCTGAACTACTCAATTACATTTCAGAGATGAGCCAATTTCCAAGGATCTTTTCAGGAAGAAATCTGTGATATACATAACACACACATGTGCAGACAAGCACACATGTGAAATGAATGCTAATACTCAATTTTCTACTCACATATCAGAGTCCTGTAAGAACTGACGTGGTCTCATTCCAAGCCATGAGCTTGAATGTAAGGCTAAGGGCCCACTTAAAAACAAGATGTCCATGGATGGACGTATGGATAAAGAAGACACACAGTGGAATGTTACTCAGCCACTAAACAACAGAGACCTTCAGGGAATTAGACTAAGTGAAATAAGTCAGACAGAGAACAAATGCTGTATGATTTCACTTATAAGTAGAATCTAAAAAACAACAAGTGAGCAAACAAAACAAAAATCATAGATACAGAGAACAGAATGGTGGTTGCCAAGGGTTGGGGCTCAGGAGTGGGTGAAACAGGCGAAGCAGATCACAAGAAACAAACTTCCAGTTATAAAATAAATAAGACATGGGGATGTAGTGTACAGCAGGGTGACTGTAGTCAATAGTATTGTATCACATACTTGAAAGCTGCCAAGAAACCAAGTCCTGAAAGTTAACTTTGGAGATGAATGGTATTATAACTAGAATTTTTTATCATCTTGTAACATATACAAATATCAAATCATGATGTCATATACCTGAAACCAATATAATGTTATCTGTCAACTATACTTCAATTAACAACAACAAAAAAACAAGGCAGAAGAGCTAAGCTTGTGAATTTCATGCATATGTGTACATCTAAATCAATATACTCCTCTGAGTATCTCCAGTGTAATCAGAGAGTAGACTAATTCTTGAGAGCCTGAGCAGGAACACGAGAGACCACAGTTATATAAACAATATTATGCATCTCTTGACCCTGAGGCAGCTGTCGAATCTCTCAAAATAGACAAGTCTATCATGCAGGTCTGGCATCTTCAGAAGGGACAGTGGAAACAAGCGCACCGTAAGGATGCCCCCGCCCCGGGCAGGAACGAACAATCAAAGCTAAGAAAGCCACGCGCTCTTGGTCCCCTGTGCCCACCCGTGCCTGCCAGAGCCACACTTCAATCCAGATCCACTTCCTCTGTCTTTCTCACTCCAGGACGGTTAATGATGAGGTGTGATCAATAGCCAAGACGTGGCAACAGCCTAAATGTCCATCGACAGATGAATGGAAAAAGATGTGGTACATATATACAAAGGAATACGACTCAGCCATTAGCAAGAATGAAATAATGCCATTTGCAGCAGCATGGACGGACCTAGAGAGGATCACACTAAGCGAAGTATGTCGGAAAGAGAAAGACACAGACCACAGGGCACCTCTCCACGTGGAATCTAAAACGTGACACTAATGCAGCGATCTATGAAACATGGCTTCCCGGTGGCTCAGACAGTAACAAAATCTGCCTCTGAGGCAGGAGACCCAGGTTCTCCCCTGGAGAAGGAAATGGCAACCCACTCCAGTATTCTTGCCTGGAAAATTCCATGGATGCGGGAATCTCGTAGGCCTTGAATTACTTGCCATACAGCAGCAATTAACATAACGTTATACATAGTAGATTTACTTCAATTAAAATTTAAAAGATCAATTAATTAAAAATCAATTAGAAATCAATTTTTTAAAAGATGAGGTATGATTCTGAACACATATTTCACATAAAAGCAATTTCACAACTTGCTCTGCCAGACTGAACCCGACCATGGACATGAGGGAAACTTTCCACCACAAGGGGTCCTTTTCCACAACCACATTCATGCACCAATAAAGAAAAATTAAATCAGGCATGTTTAAAGAAGAAGATTAAGCCAAGCAAAACCAAGTAAGGGAAAGAGAAAACATTCTACGCAGAAAAAAGGATTTCAGCCATGCCTCTGCCGCAGGCCTCATGAACCAGCTACCCAACCTCTCGAGGCCTCCGTTTCCTCACCTGCAAATAAAGACTGAAAACAGAAGGCCTCGAGTTCAAACTAGGGAATGAGAATTCTGTGACCTGAAAATAAAACTGTTATCTTTTTTAAAAAAATCACTGTCAACTTAAAAGAGAAAATATGTAAAATGGAAAGCTGCTAAGAATTTTAGGAAGAAATACAGAAACAGATTAACTCAGCTTCTGTAATGCTTGAAAACATGCTGAGTCATTATTTATCATGGAATACTGCTTATCTTCCTTGTCTCAGGGGGACATTCTGAGGTTCCAGAGAAATACTGTGTATGAAAAATGCTACCTAAATGCAAGATACCATTATTTTCATCTTCATGACTCCATATAAAACAAATGCACCATTAGTAACAATAATAAAAATACATAAACGGACCTGACCCTGTGTAAGTGCTTTATAAGGAATGACTCATTTTCCTCACGACAAACAAACGAGATAGAAAAGGAATGCCAAGTAAAAACTAAATATCAGCATTATGGAAAATAAAAAGTAGAGTGTTACGAGGAAGGAGTGCTAATGGGCGAACTGAGTGTAAGCAGCTGAGGTCCTAGAGAAATACCCAGGCATGTGATCAATCGGGGTGAAAAAGGAAGGAAATAGTTCAGCTGCCACAGAAAAGCCTTTTATTCTGTCCAATGTCTGAGTCACAGACACGTGGCCTGGTAACTTTCCTTCACAGATGACTGCGAACTGCCAAGAGCTTCAACCTTCGGCTTTCACTTTTTAATAAAACATTCTTTCTTCTCATTTTGGATATTCTCTCCCTGTGGGACAGAAAGCTGTCTGAATAAATAGAGCTCGAGGAAATGATGAGCAAGTTGAAAGCACTCTGGGACACTCTGGGGTTAAATTATATAACTTGAATTACATAACAGGGATGAAGCATCTTTTTCTGTGTTTTCTGAATCCTATGGGATTCTCCCAGAATTTTGCAGGCTTTCTTAAAATGCGGTCCTGCATTGCACCTACAAGCTCACCCCTAGAGGGCGCTCATCTTTTGCTTAGGAGTTTTCCTAAGGAAGGGAAATACATGCGAAATGGGTGGGGTGAGACCCTGAACAAGGTCCTGCTGATGACACAAAAATATTCCCATTTTATTTCCGATAGAGAACAGAGTAGAGTATGCCGGGTCTTCATCATCGCAATGGCTTAACTGCTCAAAATAGCACTCTGGAATTTTTATTTTAGCTTGTAATTGCTTGATTTCAGGTGGGCTAAATCAAATTCAAGTCTGAAGATCGGGCTGACCTTCAGACATATAAACACAGTTGCTTATGTAATGCTTAAGGATGCCTTTTTCAAAAGTCTGACTTTTAGTGGTTGATGTCAATCTAGACGAAAATCTCACTTCCCATATTTATCCTTAGTGCTACTGTAGAGCTGCAGTTCATGTCAGCAAATATTTATTAAGCATTCCTCATATGCCAGGGTACCACTTCGCTTTTATTTTTTGGCCACAAAAATAAAAAGTGGTTCTTCACTGCATGAGGCAGGCTCTCTAAGTCACAGACTCAGTAGCTGCGGCAGGAGGGCTGAGACGCCCTGCGGCGTCTGGGGTCTTAGTTCTCCAACCAGGGACCAAACCCACACCCCTGCACTGGAAGTGGATTTTCAACCACTGGACCACCAGGCAAGCCCCTAAACTGACGCGAAGGGTGCAGACGTGGATAAAGAGCGCACGCCACCTCTTGAGGCCCACAGGCTGGGATGACAGAAACTTTGTGGGAGTCTGAGAAGGCCTCCCCCAAAGATGGGAGTGTCCCACCTGAAGTAAAGAACTGGACAGGGGGCCAGACGAGGGAGCTCCCAGCTCCGGGGAAGGACAGCGTCTGGGATGCCAAGGGGACAGGAGCGGGGATGGGGCGCAGGGGCAGGGCACGGGGGGCTGACCTCCTCCTGGGTACCGACAGCCTGCGCTGAGCAAAGCCAGCCGCTGAGCCCCAAGCAGAATGAGGACACACCATCTCTGAGCAACATGAAAGCTCCCACCCTGTCCTGAGCAAACCCAGAAAGAGCTGCTGGAGGTCCAGGCAATAGGCGAGGATGCAGGAAAGGCCGCTGGTGCGGGGCACACAGAGGCCACGCAGTCCCTCGTGAGCCCGGGGAAAGGGGATGCCCCCACCCCAGCAGCAAGGAGCAGACCACGGGCAAGGATGGCCAGGCCCCTCTTAGGGCAGTCCTAAAGCTGAAGGACACGCCACTCTGGCAAACAACCCCAAACTTTAGAAAGGCACATAAATAATAAAGGCTTGCCCCAAGACGGAGCACCTCGCAGCCTTGGGTGGAAAGAAACGGGAGACTCCGCTTCAGGCGAAACTACAAATGAAGATGTTATTCAAAGCAATTTTTTGATTCTGAACAAATACATTCAGGAAAAATAAGCAACCACATTCTTGGGAGTGAGCTCCTTACAAGTCCTACTTCAAAAATAAAAATAACCTGCCAATAAGTTACTACATCAATTATTGATAGGTAAATTGATGCTTTAAAAATGCACAGAAATGCTTCAAAACACTGCATTCGCTTTGGTAGGTGCCTTTTCTGAATGGTTGTTTATTACAAACTTATGTCAGTACTATTTCTTCAAGCATGGTGAAGAAATAAAACCACAGCTCAGACTCTTGCTAAATTACCATAAATTCTAATCTGGTTCAGGGAAATATAAAGGGTAAATATCATTATCTGATGTAATAAAAAGGTGGTCATGCTTTTCTCTAGGCAGTATGTTAGGTCGGCATTAAGGCAACTCATAATTATCTCCTTCAGTGGTTTCTAACCATAAAATAAAGACATTCATCACACATCTTAAGGTATTAATGAATAAAATAAGGAAGCATTTCAAACAACTCAGTTGTTGGCCCCAAGTAGTACCAATAATCTGTCTGTTCCATAAAGGACATGATTAGTTCTCAGACAAAGAAGACTTCTCTTTCAAGCTTTCAGATGGACAGTCGACAACCAATTTTAAAAAACCAAACAAAATCAAAAGGTTTTCTCTAGTCTTTCATCACGAGGTAGAACTACCGGTTGTTAAGTCATCTTTCTTACTGGTAAACACGTCAAGATGTGGGAGCTTTTTGATTATGGTTTTAACCCAGGTACTTCTGATTTTCTTCCGTATAATTTTACCACTGTCATAGGGACATTTATAAAAGAAGATTTCAACTTTTAGAAATTTTAAAGGATGAAATTATTTTCTGTAATAATTTGTGTGGGGTTTGGGTGGCTGGTTCTGGTTTAGTTTGGTCTGATGTGGGTCTACTTTTCCTTTCAGTTCTTCCCTTTTACAACAGAAAGACAGATAAAAATCTGTTTTTGCATGGGTCTTCCCCTTGGTCTGCACATCTTTTATGGCCTGCAGAACTGTATTATGTCTTGGTGCTGAACAATTATAAATAATGTAATTGAAGGAGAAAAATAAAATTCAGAAGTCAATTACTGTACATATTATTGTGTATCTGCCCACTGTTTGGGGGTTGGTTTTCATTAAGGATGTATTCTAAAGAGCCTCCATACTACAACGTCAAACAAAGGAGCCCTGGTTCACAAAGACGTTAGCATCATCCATTCCGTGTGAGCTTTACAAGGGGTGGCGGGGTAAGGGTGGGGGTTAGGTGCAGGATAGTCACTGAGCTCAAAGGCAGGGATGCTCGGCCGGACGATGTGGGTCTCTCCTTTCAATGTATCCAGTGCCCACCTGGCTCATACATGACACACGTCTTTCTTTAAACCATTTACCACTTCAAGAAATCATGGACAGTTTTCAATAAAAACATCAGGAAATGGGAGGACACCAATCATCTGCATTTTGACACTCATCTCTTTCCCGTTCACCTTCTTACAGTTTGGGCAAGAGGAAGCAAGAGCTGGGAAAGCGGGTGCCAGAGTCACTCAGCACTGACAAGGAATAATCAATGAGCTGGTCGGGGAAACAAAATTGATACAGATGTAAGCATGTGACTACAGTGATGTAACAAGACAGATAATGATTGCTCTGCAGAATATTATTATAAAAGCAACACACAATGTGAGCTCATACGTGCCAAGTCCTAAACACACGAAATGAGCCGATCTGACATACGGAGTCCACGCTCCACTATCAAAGTCCTATTACTTTATCACCAACATTTTTAACAAATTCCACTGTTTTCTCAAATTCTAGCTTTTACTGGAAAAGTTCTGAAACAGAATTGCACATGTTTTTCAATACAAATCATGTAAAAAATGTTTAACATTTTTTTCCCTTTTCTTGACCAACTTTATCTAGAAGTACTCTTTTTTTTTGGCCACGTCACAGTACATGGGATCTTAGTTCCTAACCAGGGACTGAACCCGTGTCCGTTGCATTGGAGGTGTCTTAACCGTTGGACATCAGGGAAGCACCTAAATTTTCTTTTTTTTAATTTTAACTTTCATTTAAAATTTAAGTTACAGACATGCCCAAAACTTACAACTAGTTCAAGAAATGTGTATTTCCTCCATGCTAATGCTAAGTCGCTTCAGTCGTGTCCGACTCTGTGCGACCCCACAGACGGCAGCCCACCAGGCTCCACCATCCCTGGGATTCTCCAAGCAAGAATACTGGAGTGGGTTGCCATTTCCTTCTCCATAAACCCCCACTAAATGACTCTCTGGTAAGGTATTCCCAATAAGGTAAGTTAGGTCAGGTTAACTATTAGAAACTGGAGACGAACTCAAGTAAATAAACCAGTCCCCAGATAAAAATAAGACAGCTCCTGGGATAAAGAAACGATCGGTCATTGCCTCCGAATTCCAAGTCACTTTATCACACTGATATTCTTCTTAACACCTGTCTGTTATCAATTTCAAAGAAGCTTTGATCACCGTTAGTGATTAGATGGAGTAACTGTGGGGGCTGGGTGTGGGAGGGAGGCACCCTGGGGCACCCAGGGGTCCAGAGAAGAGCTTTGAAAGTGAGAAAGAACATGAGGGCCTTCAGCAGTTGCTGGGCAGAGAGAGAAGAGTCCAAGAGAGGGGTCAGGGAGAGGGTCAGAACCTCCAACGACTTGGCAATTCTAACGCAAAGGCTTGCTGTGGCCCCTGCTTTCTGAATACCTCTGAGCTGAATCATCTCCTCTGGGGCTTGTGTCAAACGCCTGACCGGCTGTCAGAGCCCAGCCTGTTGCACAGTAATTCAACAGTGAAGTGGACACTTGTCCTGAATAGGAGCTGGCCTCTCTCCTTTTGGCACCATTTAAAATACCTTTTACAGGAACCCTCCTACACTGCTGGGAATGTAAACTGGCAACAGCCACTATGGAGAACAGTATGAAGGTTTCTTAAAAAACTAAAAATAGAGCTACCATATGACCCTGCAATCTCACTCCTGGGCATGTATCTGGGGAAAAAAAATCATCATTCGAAAAGATGCATGCAACCCTATGTCCACTGCAGCAGTATTTACAGTAGCCAAGACATGGCTATCTAAGTGTACACGGACAGATGAATGGATAAGAAGATGTGGTACATATATGCGCTGGAATACTACTCAGTCATTAAAAGGATGAAATAAGGCCATCTGCAGCAACACGAATGAACCCAGACATTATCATACTAAGTAAGTCAAACAAAGACAAATATATGTAGAATGTAAAAAAAAAAAAGATATAAATGAATTTATTTATAAAACAGAAAGAGACTCACAGACATACAAAACAAACTTATGGCTACCAAAGGGGAAAGGGGAGTTGGGGGACAAAGTAGGAGGTTGGGATTAATATATACACACTACTATATATAAAATAGATAACGACTTGTCTTGCAGTCCAGTGGTCAATATTTCACTTCCAATGGAGGGGGCAAGGGTTTGATCCCTGGTCAGAGAACTAAGATTTCACATGCCTCTTGGCCAAAAAAAACCAAAAAACAATAGATAATAAACAAGGTCCTACTGTATATAGCACAGGGAACTTTACTCAATATTTTGTAATAACCTGTAAGGCAAAAGAATCTGAAAAGTATATAGTATATGTATTCTATATATAATATATATAGAATATAATATAGAATATACAATATAATATATATTACATATATTATATTAAATATATATTATATTCTATATTATAGAATATACAATATAATATATTACATATATTAAATATATATTATATAGTATATTCTATATTTTATAATGTACTATATTCTATATATATATATATACACACACACTCTGAATCACTGTGCTGTACACTTGAAACTAACAAGATACTGTAAATCAACTACACTTCGATTTAAATTTCTTTTAAATACATAAAATAAAATTCCTTTTAGGACAACTGTTTATAGCAAAAAGAACCACAACCTCGGGGCACACAAAAAAGCAAAGGCCCCACCAAGCCCTCAAGGAGTCACTTCGCCTCCTTTGTAGAGGACGATGAGCGAGGCTGTGCCAGCAGCTGGGATGGTGCCCGGTGGCAAGGCTCAGGACTGGGAGGTGGGGAGACCTCTGCAGGCAGCGGGGCTGGGGCTGAGGGTGCCACTCTGGGCGGGGAGCCGGCCAGGAGGGCCGCCCTGGGTCACACCGGCGCGGGCACTGCCCGTGTGCCGTTCGGAGCACTGTGCTTCCAAGAGAGGGATGACACGAGCCGTGGCTTCATGTCTTTTTAAGTCTTGAGGACTAGAAAATCTCAGGGTCTCTCAGGAGCGCATGTTAAGGTTCTGAGCCCTTTAAAACCCTGCGATGCTCTCTGATACTCCACATGCAACTGATTCACCCTTCTTTACACATAAGCCCAGGTCCTCGAGTCCTTACAAGTAAACAGCTGAGAACAACTGGCTGCATCCTCTTCACTAAACCTCTGAAGCAACCGGGATTAGGACAGGACAACTGCCGCAGGGAGATGAGCATGGAGACTATTTTTAAAGACACCCCCAGATCATGCGATCCCACTGCTTCTGCTCCCGACCACGCTGAAACCTGCCCCCTGTTAAAACGTTTCCTTCAATCCAGATGAAACTCCAAGGCCCCCAGACCCAAACATGTGGGCAGAATCATAAATATTGGTTTATCCATCACTGATAAAGAAAATTTTTGACACATGTTGTATACGCTGTTGTTGAAAAGAATCTCTGCCACAGAATTATACCTTCTGTGGAAAGATTCAAGCTTAAAAAGCTGGCATCAATTTCTTCAAAGTGATCACCTCCCAGGGATGGAGCGGGAGGCTGGGCTTAGCAGATGTAAGCTATTATACACAGGCTGGACAACAACATGGTCCCACTGTATAGCACAAAGAAGTGTATTCAACATCCTATACACCATAAAGGAAGAGAATGTGAAAAAGTATGTGTGTGTGTATGTGTGTGTGTGTGTATTCTTTTTATGGAATATAGATATGTAAAGATACAGAGTATATATAGATACATATAGATACATAGCTGAATAATTTTGCTGTACAGCAGAAATTAACAGTGTAAATCCAATATACTTAAATTTTTTTTAAAAAAAGGACTACCTCCTAAATGACACTGCAATTTTACCAAATTTCCAGATTTCAAACTGCTCAGCAGAGACCTGTGGACCACGGACGTTCGACAGTTAGTCCTCACAGGCATTCATGACCAGAATCAGAGGCGATACCCACGTACGCCGCCTACTAAAGCCTAAAATCTAAGCGGATCTTATTTTTCCTCCAGTCCCTGTTCTGAACATCCTCTCTTTTAGACAGATAAGAGACCACCTTGAAACACAGGGGCCACGTGTGCAAAGGTGAAGTGGGGACACAGCTGCGGTGCCCTGCAGCACACACGCGCCCCAGCGCCTGGGCGGGACAGCTGCACTTCCAACCCCGAGGGCTGAGAGAGCTGGAAAGGAATGTCGGATGGACAGTGGCGGTCTCTGCTTGCACTTGAGGTATTCTTTCTACCCGAAATGCTGTTCTGTCCCCACTCCTCTGGCTACTGAATCTTGCTCTTTCTTCAAGGTCAAACTCCAGTGTCACCAAAACCGTGAAAGCATCCTTCCTTTGCCCTCCCGTATTCCTTGGCTTATACCAGGGCACCGACCATCCTTTTCCTTCAAGAAGAGTTTTATGTACATGATAGCACAAGCGTAAGCCCCTTAAGAGGACAGAGTCTTAGGTCCTCATTATAAATGCTTCGTGCTTCACACAGTACCCTTCATACAGCAGACAAAGAAGTTCTGTTCAATAAATAAAAGACGAGCCATCTGTACTTTGTCTGTGACCTTAGCCATGCCTTCAGCTGTGGGCTCCTGAGTGCCTGCCTGGTGATGGGGAAGAAAAGAGAAACTCAGGACACAGAATCATGAACTCCATCACCCACTTCCCAGAGGGAATCTGTCTCTCCTGCAGGGCCCACCAGGGCATCTGTGACAATCGGTACCTGGCACTGTGTCCTCTCATACAGCTGGAGCTAAATAATGCTGCTCAATGACCAACACACAGAGGGAAACCTCCACTCCTGCACCAAATCCTCTAAGTGTTCCTCTTGACCCATCCAAACTGACCTGGGAAGTGACTGCCAGAATGGAGTTCAGGTAAACCAAGTTTTAGGACTTAAACAAGAATCTTTTTTTAAAATGCTTTTTTAAAAAATTGACATATAGATCAATGGAACCCAACAGAGTCCAGAAATAGACACATATTTATGGACAATTGTTTTTTATTTTTTCTCACCATACCGTAACACACAGCATGTGGAATCTTAATTCCCCAAGCAAGGATTGAACCTGCGCCTCCTGCATTGGAAGAGTTTTAACCAATGGACCTCCAGGGAAGTCCTAACAATTGGTTTTTCACAAAAGAACAAAAGCAATTCAGTGTTGAATCTTTTCCACAAATGACGCTGAGAAACTAATATTCATCATGCAAAAGGATTCATTTGAACCTTTTCTTCCAAATGGATCAGAGACCTAAATACTGTATGAGAGCTAAAACTATATAACTCACACGCCCTTTGAGTTACTGAGTGGCAATTTTGTTTGCACACAGGACATGCTTACTACACTCATCAGAATTCACCAGGAATTAAGAATAAGAACAGTGCCCAGAATATAAGACAGGAAGTCAGGCCGTTCCAATCTGGAGGTACACACAATGAAAATACACTTAAAAGGACTTATGATTTGTATTTATTAAAAATAGTTTCCAAAGTAATCAATTAATAATTAAACCATTATATTAATTATAATACTAACGAGGCTAGAAAAACTGGCAATGCCAACCACTTTCACCTAAACAAAAAAGGAGATCTATATTAAAAGAGCAAAAAGCAAATGGAACAGCCATACTGAAAGGGCTACCCAGTGATGCAGCTGGGAAACATCTAATTTGAAGGACAAGGAGTACAATTCCATCAGCACGACTTACTGAACTCTTACTTGAAGCAGGTATCTCTTTCTTGACTCCATCTCATTCAAAAAGGGTTATCACAGAAAGAAAATCTTGCCTAAAATATGAAGCAATGTATTGAGTTGGCCTTTTCGAATGCCATTTTAAAAAATAAATCAAAGAAGGACGCACATTCAGCAGCTGTAAAAAATTAATAAATTAAAAGTTTTAAAAACCTCAATTAAATAGAGTCAGGTGGCCAGCAGGGGGCGCTCTCACCGTCTGTGATGACAGCGGAGCCCAGCAGGAGAAGACCCACCTTCCTAGCCGGCCAGGGCTCGGCCAATGAAAAGCCATGAGGTTTGTGTTAATTGCAGCGCACCCACCTCCTCTCCCCACTGTAACAGTGGTCCCCTCCCTTGTGATGCCTGAATGTTCCTGTGATTCCCCTTGGCTGCAGACCCTGTACTGCAATTCTCTGCTGCTCTTGAATAAACTATCTTTGCTGGAGAAATATCTGGCCATCTATTTGGCTCAGGTCAATGCAGCTATGGTATAAAACTTCATTCACTGAACCACAGCAGATCTTACATGTAGGAAAAGAAAGCCATCTTCACAAAGAGATTCAGAGCAAAGTGAATTCACACAAAAGCTTACCCTAAATATACACAAAACCTCACCCGGAGATAAGAGCTCCACAAACATTTTCTGTGAAGAGCCAGGTGGGAAATATTTTTGGCTTTAAGGGCCACGTGGTACAAGAACACACAAATGAATGGGCATGCCTGGGTTCCGCATAATTATTTATGGACACTGAATGTTGAATTTCATATAACTTTCATATGCCCCCAAATAATATTCTCCTTTTGATTTGTCTCTAATTCTTTAAAAAACTGTAGAAATAATTCTTAACCCATGGTCTGTACAAAAAGACAGGCTGTGGCCTGGTTTGGCCCTCTGGCCATATTTGAAGGCCTCTCCCACCAGCATCACCACCAAGACATCTGAAACACAAATACTCTGGGGAATAGCAGCACATTTGTCATTATCAGGCCATTCCTGTGAAAGAGGTGAATGATCCAACTGCCTTCCCTTCCCAAAGCAAATTCAGAATGAAAACGACTAAGGTTTTATAAAATAACATTATCTTGTTCTTTTCTGAAAATAAAAGCAATACTTGCTCTTTGTAGAAAAACTGGAAAATAGTTACAGCAAAAGGGGCTGTTCTGCAAGAAAGAAAAAAACCCTTAAAGGTAAGTCCACAGGGAAACAGCTCAACACGTACAAAGGTAGGGAGGTGGAAGGTCAGAGATAATTTGGAAGGTGCTGAGCACAGAGTGGATAACGTGGGCCCAAGCTCCTGCTGCACAGCTGTGATGACCTGACTGACTTTCCTTCAACTCACTGTCTGCCTTCAACTCAAGTCTTAACACAGGTAAGAACACAAAGAGAACGTGCTAGAAAAACAAATATGCAGTGTAAAAATGGAATCATCACATGAAATGAAGGCTATGAAAGTGTGAAATGAAGTATTTTCTGCTTTAGGCTCTACCAATAAACAATACTTTTCCAAATGCAAATTTCTGAGCCCAGGTGAAACAAAGCCAGCTATTCAGAAGCCATCAGCTAAGAGCTGAGGGGTCTGGGACTGGGGCGAGGTGGGGGGGGGGGGGGGATGCGGGGTGTGAGAGGCACCATCCACCACATTCCCCAACGGTAAACAAGGAAGAAGCAAGTGAACAATAAAGAAAGCAGGATTGGCCCCAGAAGGCCAAACACATAGGAAAGAAATAATTTCAGCAAGCGGGCCACTAGCATCTTCCCATACACAGAAAACTGCTAAATCTCTTCATATGAGAGATTTCGTTTTCTTTTAACTAACAGTAATATTTCCATAGACTACCTGCCCTTGCTGTAAACCTGTATGTAGCCTGGCTCCTCTCCTGCCCCTCGGAGTCCGCTTTCCCCGGGTCACCTGAGGTCCTGTCTCCTGGGCTCAAGTCCAACATCCCCACTGAATAAAACCTAACTCTCAACTTACAGGTTGTACATATTTTTTTAGTCAACAGAAGCTTTGAGTGTTCTTAAAACTTTTTGACAAGAAAACTTTTAAAAAAGGGACAAAATTAATTCTTCACATATTTAAGAGCTGACATACATGTTTAATATCCTGCTGACCCAAGATATGAGGGTGGGAGTTACAATGAGCAGATTCTGGCTCAGTTACAACTCAAGTAGGCTGAAAGTGTGAGTTATCCATGAATTAGAAAGCCAATGACCCAGAAGAAAGGCTGTGAGAAAACATTCCTGCAAGGACAACCAAATTAACTAGATCCTGTCCAAATCTGGGATTCAAATTAACACAAAATTAATTAGACTTGCTTACAAACAGTCATTTCTAAAACTCTCCTGCAGGATTTCTCAAAGGGATGTTAATAGATATTCTTTGATAAAAAAAAAGAATCCATGACCAAGTGGTTTTGTGTAACACTGGATTAAATAGGGTTCTTTTCCACAGAAATTCAGTCTTTAATATGCTAATGTGTACCATAAATCTCTCCAATCTGGGAAGGCTGCTTTCCAAACTCTTGGCAAAGGAAGCCTTCCCCACCACCCCCACCTTACCCCAAGGCATCTCACAGCACTGGTGTTCCTGGGAACCTGTTTTTAAAAATGCTTTTCTTTGCCAAAAAAAAAAAATTATATATATATATATATATATGTTTTTATTTGATCCTGTCAACTCAGGAAAATTAATTTTAAAATGATCAAGAAAAGTCTTCTTCAGAAATTAAATCCACAAACCAAAAGTCTGGAATTTAACAAATGAGAAGAAACATTAAAACTTCTTGTTACAGACTCACAGATAAAGAGAACCAACTAATGGTGACCAGTGGGGAGAGGCAAGGAGAGAAGGCAAGACAGGGGTAGGTGATTAAGAGCTACAAACTATTATTAACACGTAGAAGACGAGTAAGCTACACGGATATACTGTACAACACAGCCAATATTTTAGAGTAACTACAAATGGAGTAAAACCTTTAAAAAGTGTGAGCCACTGTGTTATACAACTAGCTTATATCAACTATTCATCGATTTTTTAAATTTGCTGTTACATACAGTGCTCCAGCAGGGCTTCGCAGGTGGCGCTAGCGGTAAAGAACCCACCTGCCAGCGCAGGAGACTTAACTGGTTCAGTCCCTGGGTGGGGAAGCTCCCCTGGAGGAGGAACTAGCAACTCAGTCTAGTATTCTTGCCTGCAGAATCCCTGGGACAGAGGAGCCTGGTGGGCTATGGTGTCACAAAGACTTGTTGGTCTTGACACAGTCCATGATGTCGCAACGAGCTGGACTCGACTGAAGCAACTTAACACGCACGCAGGCATGCACTATGCTCCAGTGAAATCAAAGTGTCTGCAAATAGGGCTTCTTTAGTTTTTTAAGCTTATGCATAATGAGATGCTTAAAACATCTGTGAACAATGTGAGACAAACTGTGAGATTAAAAAAAAAGATAACCCTGAAGATCATTAACTTGGGCACAGATCTACAGGACACATTTCTACTTTTAGGTCAGGGCACCTATATTATATCTTCCTGGTATAACTGTACTTAACTCTAAGAAATAGAGCTTTTACACTATTCTTCAAGAATTCAGTTAAGTGTTACTGATTTTGGAGATTTTGCTTTGTTTTTTCAAGTACTAGAAGGCTGTTAATGCTCTTATAGGAAATACAAGTGCCAGATTCTCTCTGCTCAGGCAGAAGGTTGAAATGCCATCTTGTGTTTATGACTCTCCCAGGTTGCTGCTATGTGGATTATTTTATCCGGGCTAAACTCAACCAGAGATGTGATGGCACACAAATAATCACAGCATCTCATCTCAAACTGCCATGCCCACGGGAAGGGACACGGTGTGGGCTTCAGCCAGACCATGGGAAACACACTCCTTTATTTGGAGTTCACCGTCTAACTGGCATCTGGCACTGCAACAGAAAACCACAGCCCCTTCTCAGATGGGCCATCTCCTCAATATGCAATACTCAATGCGATACTCCTCTTCTCATAGGCAATACTATGACACAAACCATAAAAATGCAACCATCATGACCCACCGCCACTGCTATGGAAGACTGGAGGACAGACCTGAGCTTTTGCTAATCTGAAAGATTTCTGAAGAGGGCACTATTCTCTGCGCTTTCCAGATGAGAAAACAAAGGCTTAGAACAGTTCAAGGTTAACCTAAATTATATATACAACATATACATATGTTAGTCACTCTGTTCTGTCCAAATCTTTGTGACTCCATGGGATGTAGCCTACCAGGCTCCTCTATCCATGCAATTCTCCAGGCAAGAATACTGGAATGGGTAGCCGTTCCATTCTCCAGGGGATCTTCCTGATTCAGGGATCAAACCTGGGATTCTTGCATTGCAGGCGGATTCTTTACAGTCTTAAGCCAGCAGGGAATCCATATATATATATATATATATATATATACACACACACACAGAGATGTATAAGAGAATCGTTGAGCTGTATACCTGAAACTTATATGATATTGTAAATCAAATATACTTCAATTTAGATTTTTTAAATGAAAAGGGAGGGACAGTTTTATAAATCCAAGAAAAAAAAAAAAAAAAAAGGACAGACCTCCTCCGGGCTCTAGGGCACAGTGAGGGAAGATGCTGGAAAAGGCGGACTAGCTCACAGAGACTGCCCACCAGGACAGACTCCAGGCAAGACTAGCTTACTTCCAGGCTGCCTTCCTACCCACTCACCCCAGGCGTTCTTCCCCAGCACGAGGGCTGAGTGCTGCACTCCTTACGGACTGCGGAGAATCTGGTGCTCATCATCTCCCCTTGAGGGCCTGCCCCAACCCTCGCCAAGACCAGCTGCTCTGGGACTCCAGGATGAAACATAGAGAGTCAGGAGGACCCACTCACCCAGGCGCCCCTGGGGAAAGGGGGCAAGGGAGTCTCCGAAATAAACAGAGAAGCCCAAGGACGCTTGAACCTACACCTCTGTGGGGCTGGCGAGGGGCCGCTCTGGTGTGTTAGGGGGGCTCCTCGACCTCAGGACTTAAGCTCTTAACATCCATCCATCAAGATATATGCACTAGATTGCATCTCCGGGGCCGGTCTAAGAAGAAGAGCAGCCTGCTTCCTACTTCAACCACCTGGGGAAATGCAGTTCTCTAAAAGTGACGGACAAACAGCCCCACTCACATGTGAGGGACTGTGCACACGTGCTCTATCAAAACACAATCCGACCACCAGCGCCATGGTATCTCTAAATTTTATTTGAAAATGAGTAGTATATTTCCCATGAGAGTTTTTTTAAAAAATCACAAACAAGAACACTTAAACAATTTTGATAAGAAATTCTTTAAACAGGTAAGAAAGTCACAAAATAATGTATAAAACTTTTAATATAAGGCATGTAGGTTGCCAATAAATATGATTCCCCATACCCCTACAATGGACATGCAATTTAAATGTTAGCATATTCCTGGCTCGATTTTGCTTTCATTCCAGTGGAATCTGAAAATTCTGGTAGTGAATGAATAAAATGCATTGTAAGGAAGCAATTATAATAAAAATGTAGTCTTGTCCATATTATGTTGGTAGATGTTCTTACATTAATTTTAGCTATTGATTCTCCCTCATAAATGCATCTCAATATTGTGCATAAATATTAAGCAAGAGCACTTCAGCAGTGCTGTGCATTTCCTGTATACCATCTGATAGATATCCTGCTGGAAAAATCCTAAAACAACATAGATTTTTGCTACTTTTATTTGTGAAACATTTTTCTTTTTGAAAATAGAAAAATTGGTAACAAAAAGTTGTCAAAAGTGGGCATCGTATGAAAACTATCATATATAGGATGGATAAACACCATTCCCTACTGTGTAGCACAGGGAACTATATTCAGTATCGTGGGACAGACCATAAGGGGAAAGAATATATATATATGCATAACTGAATCTCTTTGCTATAGAGCAGAAACACATCATAAATCAACTATATGTCAATAAATTTTTAAAAAAATAAAAAAATTTTAAATTAAAAAAATGGACATCTGGACTTCCTTAGCGGTACCGCCAGCCAACGCAGGGAACACAGATAGGTTCAATCCCTGACCCGGGAAGATTTACCTGCTGCAGAGCAACTAAACCAGAGCATCGCAACTCCTGGCGGGTGCCCCAGAGCCCGTGTTGCAACCACCAAGCCTGTGTGCTGCAACCAGTGGAGCCCACGCACTTCCCAGGAGGAGCCGCTCACCGCACTGGGAAGCCCGAGCACCACAACAAGGGCAGATCGCCCTCGCTGCAACTACAGGAAGCCCACGCACAGCAACGGAGCCTGAGCACAGCCAAGAAATCATCAATAAAGAAGTGGACATCTGATACGAATACATCCCAAGGGAAAAGGCTAAACATTCATACAGACTTGTGGGATATAAACTGGACCTATGATATGAAAACTCCTTCGAACACATCATCTGTGAGCAACTGTTTAAGTGAAGTGACAAGAGCAAGTGAAGGTAGGAAAATCACCAGAGAGATCTGTTTGTATATTTGTACTTTCAAGATTATAATGCAACTGAGCTGACTAGTCAGGTAAATGTAGATAACTCATGTACAACTAAGGACAGAGAGCCTTTCAAAATGCGTATTATTTGACTGTATTTGTACATCTTTAAACATAGGTTTAATTCCACAGTTTTATACTTTTCATGATCACTTAGGGTGGTGTAGCTTTAATGTATGTGTAGACCCCAACAGAGGAAATTAAGAGTTAATAATCTGCACTGAATTGAACCTATAAGCACATAAACTCTCAAATAAATACTAGGCATGTGATATACAACATGATTAAGGTAATTAACATGTGGGAAATTAACTGTGAAATTAACAATTAACTGTGAAAAATTCTTAAAGAGATGGGAATACCAGATGGGAATACCTGACCTGCCTCTTGAGAAACCTGTATGCAGGTCAGGAAGTAACAGAACTGGACATGGAACAATAGACTGGTTCCAAAAAGGGGAAGGAGTACGTCAAGGCTATATATTGTCACCCTGCTTATTTAACTTATATGCAGAGTACATCATGAGAAATACTGGGCTGGATGAAGCACAAGCTGGATTCAAGATTCCAGGGAGAAATATCAATAACCTCAGATATGCAGATGATACCACCCTTATGGCAGAAAGTGAAGTAGAACTAAAGAGCTTCTTGATGAAAGTGAAAGAGAACAGTGAAAAAGTTGGCTTAAAACTCAACATTCAGAAAACTAAGATTATGGCATCTGGTCCCATCACTAAATGGCAAATAGATGGGGAAACAATGGAAACAGTGGCAGACTTTATTTTCTTGGGCTCCAAAATCACTGTAGACGGTGACTGCAGTCATGAAATTAAAAGACGCTTACTCCTTGGAAGAAAAGTTATGACCAGCCTAGACAGGATGTTAAAAAGCAGAGACATTACTTTGCCAACAAAGGTCCATCTCATCAAGGCTATGGTTTTTCCAGTAGTCACATATGGATGTGAGAGTTGGACCATAAAGAAAGCCGAGCGCCAAAGAATTGATGCTTTTGAACTGTGGTGTCGGAGAAGACTCTTGAAAGTCCCTTGGACTGCAAGGAGATCCAACCAGTCCGTCCTAAAGGAAATCAGTCCTGAATATTCACTGGAACGACTGATGCTAAAACTGAAACTCCAATACTCTGGCCACCTGATGCGAAGTGCGGACTCATTTGAAAAGACCCTGATGTTGGGAAAGATTGAAGGCGAGAAGGGGACGACAAAGGATGAGATTTATACTTTTGGGTGGCATCACTGACTCAATGGACATGAGTTTGGGTAAACTCCAGGAGTTGGTGATGGTGATGGACAGGGAGGCCTGGCGTGCTGCAGTTCATGGAGTCATAAAGAGTTGGACACGACTGAGTGACTGAACCGAACTGAAGGTAATTAACACTGCTGTAAGTTATATATGAAATTAAAGACAGTAAATCCTAAGACTTTCCATCATAAGAGAAAATTTTTTCTCTTTTAATTTTGTATCTATATGAGGTAATGAAGGCTCACTAAACTTACTGTGGTCATCATTTTGTAATGCATGTAAGTCAGGTCATTACGCCGCAAAGCCTAGACTTATACAGTGCTGTACATCAATTATATCTCAATGAAACTGGAAGAAGGGAAAAAAAGAAATTCTTTAAGACATCATCAAGTGTTAGACTATGTCAGCACCATGAATCCACAGCTCAGGCCATCGGTGTTCAGTTCAGCATTTTTAGATGTACACAGTGGTCCTCCCAGCTTCAACAGCTTCCCTCTGAGGTCACTGATCTCTCCCTCTTTCACACAGACATTTCTTCTATATCACATTAAGATCATCTTTTAGGATTTAAAATAGCTCAATTTGAATTCCATCACCTCCACTAGCTTTGTTTGCAGTGATGCTTCCTAAGGCCCACTTGACTTAGCATTCCAGGATGTCTGGCTCTAGGTGAGTGATCACACCATTGTGGTTGTCTGGGTCATAAAGATCTTTTATTAATAGTTCTTCTGTGTATTCTTGCCACTTCTTCTTAATATCTTCTGCTTCTGTTAGGTCCATACCACTTCTGTCCTTTATTTTGCCCATCTTTGCATGAAATGTTCCCTTGGTATCTCTAATTTTGTTGAAGAGATCTCTAGTCTTTCTCATTCTATTATCTTCCTCTATTTCTTTGCATTGATTACTTGAAAAGGTCAGTTTTCATTCCAATCCCAAAGAAAGGCAATGCCAAAGAATGTTCAAACTACTGCACAATTGCACTCATCTCACACGCTAGCCAAGTAAAGCTCAAAGTTCTCCCCCCGCTTGTCCTCCTCATCAGCCCCTTTTAAAACCAGTTTCTGAATTTCCCCTCGGGTTTGCAGCACAGCCAACTTGACAGTGCCTGGAATTGGGGTTTCTGTAAGATCCTAAGAAGTGAGAAACTTAACCACACCTGCAAGACAGGGCTCAGGACGCACAACCCCAGGCTTCAACAGTACATGAACCATGAACTTCCAGAGATCATCAAAAAAGCAGGAGAGTTCCAGAAAAAACATCTACTTCTACAGAGGATGAGATGGTTGTATGGCATCACTGACTCAATAGACATGAGTCTGAGCAAGCTTCGGGAGTTGGTGATGGACAGGGAGGCCTGGCATGCTGCGGTCCATGGGGTCACAAAGAGTCAGACACGACTATGCAGGCAACTGCTTCCAAACTCCATGCCCAAGTCCAACGTGACTCGTCCCCAGCCCCTGACACACTGACCGCTCTCAAGGTCAAGTTCTCCACCAGCAGGGCACGCCCCCATCTTCATCACCGGCTTCTGCCTCCCCCTGCTTGTCCTCCTCATCAGCCCCTTTTAAAACCAGTTTCTGAATTTCCCTTGGGTTTGCAGCACAGCCAACTTGACAGTGCCTGGAAACGGGGTTTTCTCTAAGATCCTAAGGGATGAGAAACCTAACCACACCTGTAAGACAGGGCTCAGGACGCACAACCCCAAACACAGCCCCTGGGCAAACTGGACATTTCCAGCCGAAGGAGCTGGGAGACAGCGGGTGCTGGAAGGGCGCTGCCACCACCCACCCCCAGGCAGGTCATGAGACCTCAGCGGGGAGGTGCTCACTCTGCACCTGGACGAAAGGAGCATCCTTATCTCTGCAGGTGAGAGGAGTCTGAACAGACAGGCCTTCCTGAACTTCTCAAGTTTATTACCCTTGGCTTATGCCCTTCTGTTCTGCCACGTTTCCCTGTGACCCTCCACTCCCCACCAAGCCTGGTGTTAAAACACACTCAGGTTTAACCGTTTCTTCAGGTCTTCATTTCTCCTCGAAGGCTCCTGATTATACAAAGTTCTTATTAAATAATCTGTATGCTTTTCTCTTATTTATCTGTCTTTTGTTTTACAGCCCAGCCAGGAACCTAGAAAGGTTAGAAGGAAAAGATTTCTTCTTCCTCACATGCAATAAGGCTGCAAAGAATCTACTAATATTGTCAGCAAACTATTAGAAAATTCCCCAGTGAGGAAAAGCTAGCTTCAATCAATAGTCTTCTACATTCTGAGCTGAGGGAAATAACAATAGGTAAGTTGGGCAAACTTTACTTATTCATTTATTTACACGTACGTAATTCTTGCTGTTGTTCAGTCATCAAGTCATGTCCGACTCTTTACGACCCCATGGACTGGAGCAGGCCAGGCTTCCCTGTCCTTCACCATTTCCTGGAGTTTGCCCAAGTTTGTGTCCTTATCGAATCAGTGATACCATCCAATCATCTCATCCTCTGCTGTCGCCTTCTCTTCCTGCCCTCAATCTTTCCCAGCATCAGGGTCTTTTCCAGTGAGTCAGCTGTTTGCATCAGGTGGCCAAAGTCTTGGAGCTTCAGCTTCAGCATAGGTCCTTCCAAAGAATATTCAGGCTGGTTCTTTTTATTATATTGTTTTATTTACTTGTACGTATTTAACGCTAGATAAATACATTAATATCAGTTATAAGTAAGAGTAAACTTCCTGCCCCCGAAGTGAACGGAGACCCTGCACTGGGCTGTGGAAGAACGCAGAGCATCAGCGTGGCAGCTCCTCCTGCCTGACCGGGCGACTCACGTTCTGCACCCACAACGCAGCGGGGCTCCTCAGCCTTCACAGGAAGGAGTCATCACGCAATGCCTTTCCTTCCGGACTTTCACCTCACTTCTCACAAAGTGACACTTTTCATCTTCCCATCGCAGTAGTCAGGGGTATATCACAAACACGGGGGAAAGCATCATCTGGTTTCAGGTTCACTGAGGAAGCAACAGGGGCCTGACAGAAGCAGCGTATCAGGCACCGTGCTGGGCTGAGCTGCAGCCTGGAGTCCAGAACAGACGACGCAACAAAGCTTCTGCGGGACCTGCCCACGACGGAAGGACGGGACCGGCGCCGCTGTGAAGCCTGCGCGGCAGGATGGGGCTGTCAGCTCCACTGAGCAAACCGCCTTATCCTCTTCTTTGAAAAGGGCTTAGTCAGTGCCCTTCTCCAGCTAAAACCCCAGCCTCTGGGAGTGCTGGTTGGCTTTCTCATATACTTTTATCTGTATCTCTAAATGCTTGTAAAGCATATTGATTAGAGAAGAATGCAAATAAAAATTTATGGCCGAAGCATCACAGCAAAGACTAGAAGTAACGCAGAAAGAAACGAGAGCTGCACCTCAGCACCGCGCCTTTCCACTGAGCCGTGTCTGCCCCTCCTGACCGCTCTTCAGCCCCGTGGCTCTGCTCAGGCAAGAGGGGCCAAGATGGCGGAGCTTTCCTGGAGAACCAGAAGGTTCTCTGCCACGTTCCAGCCCACCCACGCTGGTCAGGTCGGGTCTGCAGCTCTTGACCGCTCTTCAGCCTTGTGGCTCTGCTCAGGCAAGAGGGGCCAAGATGGCGGAGCTTTCCTGGAGAACCAGAAGGTTCTCTGCCACGTTTCGGCCCGCCCACGCCGGTCAGGTCATGTCGTTCCTGAGCCTCCGGAATGTCACTGGCTAAACAAGGGCTCAACCAGACAACCCACGTTACACGGCCCATCCAGCATGTGGCTCAGCCTAGGCATTCAAAATGGCAGTGTTGGAAGCAGAAGTAATACTATTATTAGCAGTAAGGAAATCAAGAAAAACTATAATTGACCACAAGACAGAACTAAAGTCATTTGATGAATTACTGAGTCAAGTTGTGAGGTTCTCAATTTGAAAAGATACTGTATTATCTGAAAAATTTGAAAAGATACTCATTACTTATCAACAAGTACTAAAATCTCAGAAAAGGGCTTATCTTCTTGTCATAAAATAGTCTGAAGTTCAAAATACATTTTACTATTAATTGATCTTCCATTCTCTATAAACCCCTGTTCTGCAGTCTTCAAAAAATGTTCATGTCATAAAAGTCTGTTAAAGGGCTGTTAAACTGTTTCTATCTGAAGCAGGATAGAGAGACACAGCAGCTAAATGCAACAGCTGACCACGACCTGCAAGCTGCTCTGGGGTAACAGTGTAAAGGACCAACCACCAAACTGAAACACAGGCAAGAGACTGTGAGCCAGCGTAACTTTACGAAGTAGGTAGATGTGGGGCTATGAAAGAGAACACCCCTACTCTTGGGAAATGCTGCAGTACTGAGGGGAAAGGGCCATCTGTATAGTGTAGGACTTACCCCCATGTGGTTCAGATAAAAAATACACACACACACACGCACACACGTGCGGTATTAGAGTCATGATACAGCAAACAGGGTAAGTGCTCCCAAGAGTCAATCTGAGTAATGAGCATACCTAACAGGGCTCCTTGTACTATTTTTATTTTTACAACTTGTTAAAGCATAAAATTATTTCAAACATTAAAAAATATAAAAACAAATCTCTGGTCTATCCCTATTAATTACTGCTTCACAAATCTTATCATAAACGAATGACATGACTATATAGTCTTGGTCTTGGAAAGCAAACGCATCACCACCTAGTTCACCCTCCTACCAACGCATGAACCATTTCTGTTCCACCTCTGATAGATTCCAACTACATCCCCACAGGATTTCGGTGGAAATTTGGGAATGACTGGGGAGTGCCTATCCCATGAAGCCTTAGCTGACTTCACATGAGGCAGTTTTACTGGTTCACGTATAAGAGGATGATGGTGGCCCCAAAGATATCAGGTCCAAATCTCTGGAAACTGAATGTTGCCTTATTTGGAAAACAATCTTTGCAGGTGTGTTAAAAATCTGTGGTGGGACGATTATCCTGGATTATGCCCGTGGGCTCGAAATCCAGTCTCCAACCTCCTTAGAAAAGAGATGCTTGGGGGTCCTAACCCACGGACCAGGAGGCAGCATGTGGCGACGGGAAAGGCAATGCTGGTATCCCCAGACGCTGAGACAGACGGGCACGGCATTCTCCCCAAGAGGTTCTGAAGGGAGCACAGCCTTGCTACCATGGTGATTCGAGCCCAGAAAAACTGAGTCCAGACTTTCAGCCCCCAGATTTGACAGCATAGAGATCACTGTTCTAAGTCAGCAAGCCTGTGTAATTGGTTATAGCAGCCACTGGAAACTAAGAATATACCCTTAGATCAAAACAGACTTAAGTGAACACCTATTACTGGGCACTGTGGATGTTTACAGAGGGGTTTTACATTGAGCTTACATATTCAAACTGGAAAGTATCCATCAATCTTTGGATCTAATAAATCCTAAACTGTAGCTTCTTATATGACTACCCTGACCAATATCTGAAAATGCCCATCACGTTTCTCTGTAACCCTCTCTTCTCAAAGTCTCCTTCTCAATTGTCTCCATCGTCCCTCATCCAAGAGATGTTTCCAGATGCTCACCATCATGGTTGCCTCCAGCAGTCACTTTCCTTTTGACTGCCCCTTTATGCGCAGTCAGGACCTGAACAAACACCCTGGGATGTTGGGTGCCCAGCACACTCTGAGCTCTGCTAACACAGCCTGCGTGCAGGCACACCACTGCCGTCAGCCTGAGGTCATCGGAACCCCCAGCTCCGATGACAGGAATTGCTGCCCGCCAGACCTTCTGCACCTTCTAAATCCTACAGGGAAATCTTCAGTCTTTGAGCAGAACTTTACATTTTCACCGTTAAGTTCTCTCTTTCTGATGAGACCAGAGGTCCAGCCTTCTTGATCTGTTTACTACACTGAGTGTTCCTTCAACCTATAATCTGATCAGCAAGCCTTCCGCAACCCCATCCGAGTACCAGCTACAAACAAGGGGAAGAACTAAGACAGAGGCCCCGCAGTCCCCTCTGTAGGTTCCCTCACTCAGCAGACACGGAGCCATCACAGGAAGACAGCTCCATCGCAGAGTTCACAGTGCCATCACCTGTAGTTCCTCAATGCCTACGTGTGCACTCAAGGCTCTTCCCAACGGCAGTCACATGACTTCAGAGTGCCAGTTATACCACGTTGCTCTTGTCCTCAGGTACTTCCAACATCCTTGGCTGACCCATCCCATCTGCTTCTTATCTGTCTTCACCATTTCTTTTTTTAATTGAGATACAGCTGACTGATGATGCTGTGTTAGTCTTGCGTGCGGCTTTGCCGTTTCTCTCCACCTGATCTCCTCCCAGCAAACCCAGCGTCCAGTGCAGCAGGCTCAAGACTCACGGCCCCGCCCAGCCCTGGCCCACCCCTCCGCTGCACCCCGCTCAAGCCAGCACCCCTGTCCTGGCACACTCAGAGTGCCCTTGACACTCAGAGCCACCCCAAATCTCCTGGCCCCGATCTTGTAAAACCCCACTGTTTAGCACTCGTTCTGACACTTCATCCTGTGCTGCCAGGCGTAACAGGTAATGGTTTTGAAACAAAAGAGGTAGCAGTGAAAGAGTCAGTCACCCCGTCATGTCCAACTCTTGCAACCCCGTGGACTAGAGCCCACCAGACTCCTCTATCCAAGCCGTTCTCCAGGCAAGAATACTGGAGTGGGTAGCCAGTCACTCCCTTCTCCAAGGGATCTTCTCACAAATGTATTTAATGTCTCCAGCAAAGTGGTAAGCTGCATTAAAACTGGAGCCTATTACACAGAGTGAAGTAAGTCAGAAAGAAAAACACCAATACAGTGTATTAACGAATACATATGCAATTTAGAAAGATGGTAATGATGACCCTGTATGCGAGACAGTGAAAGGGACACAGATGTAAAGAACAGACTTTTGGACTCTGTGGGAGAGGGCTGGGGGGGATGATTTGAGAGAATAGCATTGAATCACGTATATTATCATATGTGAAATGAATCACCGGTCCAGGTTCAATGCATGAGACAGGGAGCTCAGGGCTGATGCACTGGGATGACCTAGAGGGATGGGACTGGGAGGGAGGTGGGAGGGGGGTTCAGGATGGGGAACACATGTACACCCGTGGCAGATTCATGTCAATGTATGGCAAAAACCACCACAATACTGTAAAGTAATTAGCCTCCATTTAAAATTAATTAATTAAAAAGAAAAAAACAGTACTTTCTAAACTGTATTTCAGATACAGCCCTGATTATACAAATGTTCAATACAGCCCTGTTGAAAGTAAACAGTATTATCTTGGACATTTTTAATTGGTGAGGGGCTTCCCTTGTGGCTCAGCTGGTAAACAGTCTGCCTCCAATGTGGGAGACCTGGGTTCGATCCCTGGGTTGGGATGATCCCCTAGAGAAGGGAAAGGCTACCCCCACTCCAGTATTCTGGCCTGGAGAATTCCAGGGACTGTATAGTCCATGGGATCACAAAGAGTCAGAAACAACTGAGCAACTTTTACTTTACTGATGAGGAACTGACCCAAAGAAATCACTATTCTTCATGATGAGAAGATATTCAGAATTTCTCAGTCCCAAGCTATGACCGTCTATATGAAACCATGTCAGACTCATCTGTGTTATCTCTTACTGTTTTGAAATGGTCAGGGTTACCAAATCAACAATTTTTTGCATTTAAAAAAACATGATTTGCTTCTAAACTCTACACTTTTGAGTCTATCCCCCCTCCCCGTTTAACCCTTCCTCTACTACATACATATCTCTAACACCACAACAGAAATAACTCAAACATCACATCGCATTTGTAAAGATACTAGACCAGGGTCCAAAGGTGAGCTCGACTCCCCCTTCAGCTCTGCTCACTGCATTCATCCTTCGAGCAGCAGAGAGAGCACAATGTCTGGAGTCAGGCAGACTGGCGTGTGACCCTCACTTCCTCCCTAGACAGGTCTCCAGCCTGCGTGATCTCTCTTAGCCTCTTTCCCACATGCATCCTGAGGTCTACCAGCTTCACGACCTGAGGAAATTATGCAACCTCCCTGGGCATCAGTTTCAACACCTGTAACACAGGGATTCAGAACAGTCAGGATGGAGACGAATGAACGAAGAAGGTGTGGCACATATACACAACGGAATGTTACTCATCCGCAAAGCAGAAGGGAACAATGCCATCTGCAGCTACATGGATGAACCTAGAGATGATCATCCTGAGTGAAGTGAGTCAGACAGATAAAGACAAATATCGTACGATACTGCTTACATGTGGAATCTAAACTACAACATAAATGCACTTTTATACAAAACAGAAACAGACCCACAGACAGAGCAGACCCGTGGCTGCTAAGGGGGAGGCGGGGCTGTGGGGAAGAGAGGGTTAGCAGACACAAGCTAGTCCACACAGCATCAAAGGACATGCCTGCTGCCCAGCACAGGGAGCTATCTTCAGTATCCTGTGACAAATCACAATGGAAAAGAATGTGGAAAAAATGTGAGACATACACAGATGTGAAGTGGAAGTCGCTCAGTCGTGTCTGACTCTTTGCGATCCCATGGACTGTACCGCCCGTGGAATTCTCCAGGCTACCGGAGTGGCTACTGGAGTGGGGAGCCTTTCCCTTCTCCAGGGGATCTTCCCAACCCAAGGAGCGAACCCAGGTCTCCCGCATCACAGAAAGATTCTTTACCAGCTGAACCACCAGGGAATCCACCAGGGAAGACACACACACACACATACATAAAAAACTGAATCACTTTGCTGTACAACAAAAATTAACATCATATTGTAAATCAACTATACTTCAATAAAATAAAATTTTTTAAAAAAAGAACAGGTCCTTTCCATAAGAATTGTTATGAGAAATAGACATTAAGACACAAAAGTGACAAATCCTGGTATGTGGTTTGCTCTCAAATAATATTAGCAGCTATTACTATTGGTAGTAATAATAGTATTAATATTGAAGGTATTAGTTAATATTAATTCATTATTAATAAATACAGCTTACAATAGATATGCAGTAGCTACAATTATTTTTTAAACCTGCTTATAATATTTGTTGATTATATCAAATGAATCTGATGGTCCATTATAACATTTATCATTTTCTCTATGACAGGTGCTCTCTCATAGAGTGGCCCTGGCTCAGCAGCAACAGCTTTTTGTTGAAAACCTAACTTCCTGGAACTTATTAGAATGGTAGAGTTTCAGGTCCCTCCCAGATCTACTGAATAAGAAGCCTTGGGCTGAAGCCCAACCATCTACTGTAACAAGCCCTCCAAGAGACTCTGATGTAGCTCAAGTTTAAGAACCACTCATGTAAGTCTAAGGTCTTGAAAAAAAGATCTTATTTGCGGATTTTAAGAACCAATACTTGCATTATAGTTTCAGAAAAAGCATTTGTCATTAGTCCTGTATAAAGTTGATGCTTCAAAAATTCTCCTCTCTCATCTGTGCCCACAGATGGTAAAATTACTCAAGAAGTATGTGATGGCTGAGAACACATTCCTTAAAAGTTATCACCATATTCTCAGCTTAGGGGTCTACATTTTCTTCCAGCCACCAAATCAATAAAAAATAGTGTGATTGATTCAGCGGAGCCATGAAGTTGTTGCCTTTACAATACGTGCAAAGGATATCTCTGCCTTGAGTAAATCAAGCTTTCCCAAGACAAGACGGAACAGAGATTAAAGTGTGATCCTTAGCAGGCTGTCTCCCAGGTGGTAACCACGCAGGTTACTAAGAGGGAGTAGTTCAGTACTGGAATCCAGGGCCTTTTCCTCTCCAAATGCACTTATGTGTCAATAAACTAAAATTCGGGCTTCCCAGGTGGCTCAGTAGTAAAGAATCTGCCTGACAATGCAGGAGATGCAGGTTTGATCCCTGGGTGGGGAAGATCCCCTAGAGGAGGGAATGACAACCCACTCTGGTATTCTTGCCTAGAGAATTCCATGGACAGTGGAGCCTGGCGGGCTACAGTCCACGGGGTCACAAGGAGCCGGACACGACTGAGCACACAAAGTAAAGCTCAGCCCAAACATCTGACTACACAATGTTAAGAATAAGTTCACAGTACAGTCAAGCAGTGCTGAAGAACATAACTCCACCATAAATGGTTAGCTAGAGGAATCCAACACAAGGGAAGCACACTATATGAATTGCCCAGACTCCAAGCTTCCAAAAACTGTTCTTCACCTTAAATTATTCTTCTTCAATACAGCCTCTCAGTCACAGCTCAAGTTCTAATTCTGGGTCCAGGCAAACAATGAGTTAAAAAGGAATCTTCTAGTCTTTCAAATGTTTCAGGAAATAAAAGGATGCCTTGCCTCCTGTGTCCTTAGAGCAAGACAAAAGCTACATCATCAGGACTTAGAGATCTGGGTGCCATACACATGCTCATGAAGTTCTAGACAGAAAGACAGAACTGCATGTGATCAAGAATAACAAAAATTAAACAGTGACCTAAGACCCTCTAGTATATAAAGTCCCATTGGCAGAATGGGCAAAAATAAATACTCATCAATTTTATATTTTAGAATAACTCTCTCAGTAAAATTTAGCTAACTGAAGTCACAGGTATTTTCAATAACACCCAGCTCATGTTTTAGCGCTACAATTTAAATTATGCTAAAGAATAATCCAATACTTCCCACCAGGGAAGTCAAAGAATAATACATAATTGTTACTTAACAATAGTTTTATACAGAGATCATAATCTGCAAGGAAAATAATCCAGTATATTCTGTGTGTGAATAAACATGTAGAGGTAGCAGATGAATGTGTTAACTGGGATATATTCTTAAATATATTCTGAAGAAGGAGGAACCAAAAGGAAAACGTTCTTGCTAGAACAATCAGTTTAAGGACAGGCTTAGTCATACAACTGAAATACCAGAGCACTAAAATTTAAATACACTTGGAAAAAAGCCAGAGACGTCTGCTCACCAACAAACATAAGTTTTAATTAAGCAAACTATTTAAACAAATGTCATTTTAGCCCCAATATAAAATAAGGCTCTAGTCATCTTTTCTGGAGAGAAAGCTATATGAAAAAAAATCCTAACCAAGTATTTCAAGGAAACAACGTTTACGCGCTTGGATACAACAGTAACCTAAGCAATCATCTAAAAAGTCCGCAGTGTTTACTTTACTCGGTCAAATCAACTTTGAAAAATCGACCTTGCCAGAAGCTTCCCCGGGCACTGAGTATACACTAGTTTAGAGCCGGATAAATCCTAACTTCCTGAGTCACGAGGATTAATTAGCAAATAGCTGAAACTGTAAGGTGGGGAAAGTCAACAGTCTAACAGCCCTGGAAGCCGGCGGCACGTCGGTGCGCCAAGGCGCTCCGGGCGGGGCGGGCGCCCGGCCAGGTCACGCTGCCGCATCCCTGCTGACGCGGCGGGACCAGTGCGGCTGGCTGCTCCCCGTGAGATCGGGGACGAAGACGCGAGACGTGAGAACCCAAGCGCAGGTACACGGAGTCCACAGGCCCCTTTCCGCGAGGGGACTGTGTGCAAGAAGAGGGAAAAGGAGGGAGAAGAGGCCTTGGGCCCCAAGAGCAACCACGGATGGGGAGGGGCGTGTGGGGAAAGGACTCATTTAAGGAGATGAGCGAGCCTTAGATGATCGGAGTCTGGAGCCAAGGGTCCCCGCAGGGCTCCAAGGGCTCCAAGAGCTCCGGCTCTTTCTAAACCAGATGAACTAAGAGGGAAGTGCTTGCGGTCAAGCGGAGACGCGGACGAGGCAGGCAGTGCCCGGGCGTCCCAGCCCTGCTTCTCTGTCTTATCGGCAGCACCCATTTCGGCCTCCTCTTCGGCCACCGCTTGCTGTGGGTTGCCCACCGGCCAGGCGCCGCCTGCCTGCTCATCTGGGCGATGGCATCAAGCCCCCCACCAACCCACCACTCCCACCGCCCAGGGAGGAGGGCCAGAGCAGCGTCACAGACGACCAACCGCAGGGTCATCTGCCTCCCACCTTTGCCTTAAGTGTCACAGGCCGACAGTTTTGCAGGAAGCAAGTCTCTTTTCAAAGACAAAATAGTTATCAAATGAAAGGGAAAATCCCGTGAAGATCTGTCCTGGGACTAAGCTCTCAATCACCTCACTGCCTGAAGAAGCAGAACTACAAGGAACAGTCTTCTTGGAGCCACAACTGGGGTAAAATAATTGCATAAAATTACATTAAAGTAAACACATAAAATAATAACATAGAGCAAAAGTTTTAAGAATTCTTTCAAAAGATGGGGAGCACCCTGTGGTCTGAGTCAGCCCCCCAGGCCGCTGAGCGCAGGGCAGAGGCCCCTGGACGCAGTCCCAGCACACAGGTCCCGCTGTCGGGGCGCCCCGCCCCTCTAACCCCAAACCTCCCCCCTTCTTCTCTTTCTCCTCCTCTGTCCCCACTTTCCTCTCCCTGCTCCCAGGTTTAAGGAGGGCCACAATCAGACAAAGCAGAGCAAGTACACACACAGAATGACTCAAACGCCTTCTAAATGATTTTATTCCCACTTTTTTCTCTCTTTACCCATCAATTACTCCATTCTGTTGACTCATGGTCACCCTTTCCCTTCACATTTTTGGCATGATTAATTTTATGAAAAACTCTTCAAATAACATACTTTCCATTCACTAAAAAGGAACACGGTGGGGCAAGAAAGATAAGAGACTCACTTCTCTTCTGTCCCTGTTTCTCCTGAATACGTTCAGTATTTCAAGGGAAGAACATAAGAAAATCAACACAGAAGAAATATTTCTAATATTGACATTTTAACCTAAAATCCATACACTTATTTTCCATTTCCTGCAAACTGGGTTGTGACCAAATGATCTCTGACAGCACAAGTGTCTTACACTCCTCTGTCATCCCTTGGGTGAAACACACAAGAAATGACACAAAGGCTGGCCTTTTTCTGGCCAGCTCGGGACACAAACCTGAACAGCCTGCTGCCCCACATCTGGGGATACGTAATCACCTTTCCCAGTTGAAGGTAATGCTCTAACTTCCAAACAGAAAAGAATAAAATATCATAAAATTATGTTCTCACACATTTGAGTTTTGTGTCAGAAATTTTAGTGCACAATTTTTTAATAAGAGTAAATTTTAAACTCTGACCTACATCAAGAAACAAATATGCTACTTTGATTATAACCCTAACCAGTTGGACTGGCATCTATCAAATGGCTATTGTGTGTAAAATTATTATTTTCCTAATTCTTACTGGGTTACAGCAGAAGCCTTATATCTTTGAGATGTGTTATTTTACTAAAAAAAAAAAAAAAAGACATCACTTACTCCACATAAATCAAGATGGGCACCCTTGCCATCTGACTCTGAAGGCTGTGTGTGCGTAACCACTAAATGAAACCACCGTTGGAGGGTTGTTGGAGGGTTAAGTGATTTAAGCATGTGTGTGCATTATCCACGCAAGGCACCAGGATGCACCCTAGGAGTGGATGACGCAGCCTTGTTGTCAGCGTTTTGAATTTTTAGCAAACGCACTTTCCTTAAACACATTCATCCAGTTTACAAAATGCTCATCAGATGAGTGGTCCAGCCCAACACATCCAGGAGACGGTGGGTCCCCACTAGCATCCATCTCAGGCCAGCAGGGCGTTCCCACGGGTCACCCTGGTGAACTTCTATCCTCAGCTGTCAGCACTATGGGGCTTACGCTCCAGGGACACTGGCCAACCCTCTGCACCACCCTCCCCCACACCCCGATGGCCACAGTCACACAGACTGCCAGGCCAGACAGGCACATGGAGAGATGCTCCACATCATGGATTATCAGAGAAATGCAAATCAAAACTACCACGAAGTACCACCTCACGCCAGTCAGAAGAGCCACCATTAAAACGTCTACAAGTAACAAATACTGAAGAGGTTGTGGAGAAAAGGGACAACTATACAGTGCTATACAATGCTGGTGGGAATGTAACCTGGTGCAGACACTATGAAAAACAGCATGGAGGTTCTTCAAAAAACTAAAAATAGAGCTACCACATAATCCTACAATCCCACTCCTGGGCGTAGATATGGACAAAACTGTAATTCAAAAAGATACATGCATGTCTATATTCTTAGCCGGACTATTCACAATAGACAAGACATAGAATAATCTAAATGCCCATCAACAGATAAAAAGATAAAGAGGCGGTACACACATACAATGAACTACTACTCAACCATCTGAGAATGAGAGATGCCATTTGCAGCACTATGGATGGATCTGGAAATTATCATACTAAGTGAAGTAAGTCAGAAAGAAAAAGACAAACATCATATGATACCACGTAGAAGGAATCTAAAATGTGACACAACCGAGAGGGGTGGGATAAGGGGGCTGGGACGGAGGCTTAAGAGGGGGATATATACTTGTAGATACACACACATATGTATACTTAGGCTGATTGACACTGCTGTATGGCCGAAACCAACACAACATTGAAAGTAACTATCCTCCAATTAAAACTTTTTAAACTAAACACTAAATAAAATATGACACAAATGAACTTATCTATGAAACAGCAAAACATGGCATCCGGTCCCATCACCTCATGGCAAACAGATGGGGAAACAGTGGAAACAGTGTCAGACTTTATTTTGGGGCTCCAAAATCACTGCAGATGGTGACTGCAGCCATGAAACTAAAAGACGCTTACTCCTTGGAAGGAAAGTTATGACCAACAGATAGCATATTCAAAAACAGAGACATTACTTTGCCAACAAAGGTCCGTCTAGTCAAGGCTATGGTTTTTCCTGTGGTCATGTATGGATGTAAGAGTTGGTCTGTGAAGAAAGCTGAGTGCCGAAGAATTGATGCTTTTGAACTGTGGTGTTGGAGAAGACTCTTGAGAGTCCCTTGGACTGCAAGGAGATCCAGCCAGTCCATTCTGAAGATCAGTCCTGAGTGTTCTTTTGAAGGACTGATGCTAAAGCTGAAACTCCAGTACTTTGGCCACCTCATGCGAAGAGTTGACTCATTGGAAAAGACCCTGATGCTGGGAGGGATTGGGGGCAGGAGGAGAAGGGGACGACAGAGGATGAGATGGCTGGATGGCATCACCGACTCGATGGATGTGAGTCTGAGTGAACTCCGGGAGTTGGTGATGGACAGGGAGGCCTGGTGTGCTGCGATTCATGGGGTCGCAAAGAGTCGGACACGACTGAGCGACTGAACTGATGAAAAAGAAACAGTTCCACAGTCATAGAGAAAAGACTGTGGTTGCCAAGGGAAGAGGGAAAGGGAGAGATGGAGCGGGCGTGTGGGGTTGGCAGATGCAAACTATTACACACAGGATGGGAGACAAGGTCCCCCTGCATGGCACAGGGAACCATGATCAGCATCCTCTGATAAACCAGAATGGAAAAGAATCTGAAGAAAATGTACGCTGTTGTTGTTTAGTTGCGAAGTCATGTCTGATTCTTTTGTGACTCCGTGGACTGTCAGGCTCCTCTGTCCATGGGACTCTCCAGGCAAGAACACTGGAGTGGGTTGCCATTTCATTCTCCAGGGGATCTTCCCGACCCAGGGATCGAACCCAGGTTCTCCTGCATTGCAGGTGGATTCTTTACCACTGAGCCACCAGGGAAGAAAATGTATATATCTGTATAACTAAGTCACTTTGCTGTACAGCAGAAATTAACACATTGTAAATCAATTATACTTCAATAAAAATTTTTCTTGAAAAAAGATTGGCAGCCACCAAAGGGGCATCTTTTCATCCAAAACCTCACTTCCCCTGGACTCATTTCAGAAATGGAAAAGTCTTGTCAGAGTCTTCAGCTCCGACATCCCACACCCCAGCCCACACACCAGCCCCGCTCTGCTCCAGCCTGTGCAGGGTCCGCTCTCACGGGAGGCATGGGACACAGGATGACACAGAAGCCAGGCGGAGGGCAGGCAGGCTGCTGGCATGATGCTCTCCGTAGAAGTCACAACACACTTCCTCCTGAAAGCATCAGACAGCAGACCTCTGACCAACGCATCAGAGGATGAGGAACAGAAATCCCAGCAGTAACAGAAATGCCCACAAACTGACCCTCAGATGGGGAGTGGGTGACATGGCTCACCTGAAGGGCGTGTCAGATTTGGGAAAAGGATTCTGTCCATGGGTGATGAGAGAGAGGACTAAAACCTCTCACGTCATCTGACATATCCCATGAAATACGCATCACTTTCATAGATGGTTATTAGATGTGATTATAGTATGGGCACCATCTCCCTAGGCTACATGATGGTTTAAATAGGATCTCCAGGACAGCCTAAGAATATAACCACTTTTACCATAATGTTTCTATGTGAGAAAACTCTCTCCAAGTCCCAAACAACAGACTTAAAATACTGCCTCCTTCTAACTTCAGGACTGGCCATAAAAAGCCAAAAAAAGGGGACTGTGAAATCCCATGGGGTCCTTAGATGAGATTTATAGAATCACTGGATTGGTGGGACCCAATAATGCCAAGAAATTGTATGCATGCGTGGTACACATGTGTATTTCTGAGGAGAGCCTACAACAGATTCTCAAAGTGACCCATAGAACACAAATATTAATTAAGAACCACAACTATTAACTATTTCACAGATAAATCCAGAATTAGCATCAACTTCTGGTTCACATTAAGTATAAGAAAACTGAGTCTAGACTTCTGTCTATAACCCATCTTTATTCCCACCTAACTCTCCACCATTCACATAAACCTGACACCAGAACTTGCCTGCAGTCTTGAGAGGAAAAAAAAAGGTTATTAAAAATTGCAGTTTATAATGCCCTAACATGTAACCTGCGGAGATTTTTGAGAGTCTAATAATAAGAGGTTGGACTGAGGTCACAGACCGAACCGCCATCACTGGGCAGTCGTCTCCAACCCCCATCAGGACCCGCAGGCCACACACCAAGTAACAACAGATGCCTGAAATGAACATGAAATACTCTAGAACTGAAACTCGGCAGCTGACACTGAAAGGTTTTTCTTCAGAGCCATATACTAAAGTACTGTACAATAAATTAAAGTCTGCAAAACCATCCCAAGATGCAAAAGAAACGCACACTGACCTTCATGAGATGCTGATTTATCCATTTTGTAAATGTTTTCTTTTGAACTTTGTCCCGTTCATCTGCAAGGGGGAGAAAAGATATAAAAGGAGGTTGGTAAAAATCCAGGAAGAGGAGACCTTCATTATCATAATGCAAATAAAGAAAAGTAAGATGTTCAAAAGGTACTCTTCAGTGCACTTGCATTTACATCGTGAGGTTTGAGAGACCTCTTCCTAATACGGCGTCTGCCAGCACTGACCTCTGCTGCACCACCCTCTCCCCTCACCGCCGCCACCACCAAGAAGCCCTCTCACCCCCTCCGTCGCCACCAGCTTAGGGCAAGCCCTTGCATGAACTTCCAAAGCACTTGGTCACAGATAACATCCCACTTGGTCTTCAAGATCACAAAAGGTAGGGTCATTTCCATCTCACAGAAGAGGAAACCAAGACCTCCAGCAGTTAAAAGATGTGTCGATGATTAGTTCGCAAACACGTAAAGTTGAAAGGCATGACTGAATTCATGTCCTCTAGCTTGAATTACAAACCAAGCGGCCTCTCTGTTAGATTCCCTGTGTTGAACCATCTGGTAACAACGGAACCCCTCACTAGATCCTTGGCATGGAGGGTGATGCCGTCCTGGTTTCTAGACATGGTTCAGAGAACAGTGAGGGGGGTCTTATGATTTAGGAGTGCACTAGAATACTCTGGCTCATCAAGTTATCATTTCAAAGAGAACCCTGATCTCCAACGCCTAGAGAGGAGGCTGGTAGCCACACCCGCTCCCTGTCCTGCTCCAAGGCAGGAATCCTTGCTGTGCTGTTCCGTCCTCCTCTCTCTGCATCTGGGGATGGCTCTTCCTCTCCCCTCTGCAGTCCTCTTTCCTTTCCTCTCACTGGTCCACATCTCCATCCCTTCCTTGGGGGCAAACAGGCCTCACTCTCTTCATCTCTTTCCCTCCTCATTCTTCGTCCCTGAGTCCCCATAAACTACTTTAACAGAAAGAAGTGTCTCTGAAAATGCTTGCCTAAAAACAGGGCAACCATATGATCCTACAATCCTACTCCCAGGCACAGATCCAAGAAAACCATAATTCCAAAAGACGCATGCACCACAATCTTCACAGCAGCAGCGTTTACAACAGCCAAGAAGTGAAAACAATCTAAGTGTCCACTGACAGATGAGTGGATAAAGCCGCAGTACATACACACGATGGAATACTACTCAGCCATAAAAAAGAGTGATGCTATAGCAACACAGACGGACCTAGAGAGTCCCACACTGCGTGAAGAAAGTCAGACACAGAAAGACAAATGCCATATGATGTCACCTAAATGTGGAACCTAAAATGATACAGATCAACCTATGAAACAGAAACAGACTCACAGACATAGAGAACAGACGTGGTTGCCAAGGGGGTGGGGGAAGCAGTGGGAGTGTGGGATCAGCAGATGCAAACGGTTACACAGGATGGATACACTAGGCCCTACTGTACAGCACAGGGGACTACATTCAACATCCTGTGATAAACTGTGAGGAAAGGGATACAAGAAGGAATATATATATATATATATATATATATAAAAAACTGAATCGCTTTGCTGATTTAAAAGGTGATGCAAATGAACTTCCTTACAAAACAGAAACAGACTTACAGGTGTCAAAAACAAACTTACAGTTACCAAAGGGGAAATATGGAATGGGAGATAAATCAAGAGTTTGGGATTAACATACACACACTACTATATATCAGATAGACAATCAACAAGGATCTACTGTATAGCCTAGGGAACTCTACTCAATATTCTGTGATAACCTATATGGGAAACGAATCTCAGAAAGAATGAACATATGCATATGTGTAACTGAAGCACACTGCTGCACACTTGAAACTAACACACTCCTGCTGCTGCGGCTAAGTCACGTCAGTCGTGTCCAACTCTATGCGACCCCAACAGGCTCCGCCGTCCCTGGGATCCTCCAGGCAAGAACACTGGAGTGGGTTGCCATTTCCTTCTCCAATGCATGAAAGTGAAAAGTCACTCAGTTGTGTCCAACTCTTCACGACCCCATGGACTGCAGCCTACCAGGCCCCTGCATCCATGGGATTTTCCAGGCAAGAGTACTGAAGTGGGGTGCCACTGCCTTCTCCAACACAACATTGCAAATCAACTATAATCCTATAAAATTTTTAAAAAAAGAAATGGTTGTCCTATGTATGAAAAGTATTTATATGCCTTATACTAATTTAAACATAAACAAAAAGTCTGGTATATGTCAACTGGGAAAAATATCTATTAGTTACTATTAACACAAAAAACACAAATAAAAAAGAAAAAAATGAGTATCATAAAGTATAACTGGGCAAAAAAAGGCAAACAATGAAGATGATTAAAATTTATGAAATGAAATTAATAAAATTTTTAAATGAAAAATTAAATGCCCACGGGTACTCAACCTCACTAGCAAATAATAATAAAATAACAATATATGTAAATAGTTATATATATAAATGTATATAACATAAAATATACAAAATAATAAAGTAATAAAAATAAGCTTTTTAACCTATCAAGTTGCCAAGATTTTATGAAAAAATAAATTCATATTGACAAAGGAACAGTGGAGCTTCCCCAGTGGCTCAGCAGTAAAGACTCTGCCTGCAGTGCAGGAGACCCAGGAGACATGGGTTCAATCCCTGGGCTGAGAAGATCCCCTGGAGAAGGAAATGGCAACCGACTCCAGTATTCTTACCTGGGAAATCCCATGGACAGAGCCGCCTGGGGGGCTACAGTCCATAGGGTCTTAAAGAGTCGGACACAACTGAGCAACTAAGCACGCACATATATGCATATAGTATGTATGTGTATATACTGTTGTTCAGTTGCTCAGTCAAGTCTGATTCGTTGCAATCCCATGAATTGCAGCATGTCAGGCTCCTCTGTCCCCCAGTACCTCCCAGAATTTGTTCAAATTCATGTTCATTGAGTCAGTGATGCTATTAACCATCTCTTCCTCTGTCGCCCCCTACAATATACATATATATATACACATACAGTGGGTGTGTATATACACACATACACATTGCTATTGGAAATGTACTTCGGTTTAAATCCTCTAGAACTTCACTGTCAACACTCTAGTCATGAGTCACATATATGGCTATTAAACTCTGAATTTAATTAAAACAAAATAAAATGAACAATTCAGTTCTTTTATTACCCAGTCACAACTCAAGTGTGTACTGGCTAACACTGGACAATACAGATAAAGAACATTCCCACCATCACAAACATTTCTACTGGAGAGTGCTGCTCTAGGACAATTTGCCAATAAATATAAAAAGCCTTAAAAATATAGATGACGTATCCCAGCAAGCCCACTTCTAAAATTTATCCTACAACTAGAATGATGGTTGTGCACAAAATGTATCTATGACAATATAAATCAGTGTAACTATTTCAAGACAAAAGTTTTGGAAAAAAATAAATGTTCAATGATAAGGAAATGAATAAATAATTTTCAGTAAAGCAATCCAAAAGTTTGTTCAGATCCACATCTTTGCAAGCTACCTAGTGATGGCATGTTACTTAGAGCTCTCTTACCCTTTAATGCCATCAAGAACGGAAGGGGGCAGACCACGTAGTCTCTCTCATGTTTCACAAGCATTTGTTCCCCAAAGTATCCCCTGGAAACCCTTCCCACTTCCCATCAACGTCAGGGGGAACCAGAAAGACACCTGAACAGAGACTATCGCTGGGTACTGTCAATAATACACTCCCTTTCAGTGAGCAAACCTCTAGCCTAACTTTTTTTGGCTGCGGCACATGGGATCCCATTTCCGCCAACCAGAGACTGAAGCTGTACCCCCTGCGGTGAGCATGGTGTCCCAACCAGCAGATCACCAGGGTTAGTCTCATTCTTAACTTCACACTGGGTATTAAAGACTAGAAAAGCTGACCAAGGAGATAGAAGGTTGCTGAATCTGAATATAAATGCTTAGAATTTATGCTAAAATTATTAAACTTGCCTTGGGACTTCCCGGGCAATCCAGAGAGTGGTTAGGACTCCAAGCTTCCACAGGGGCGAGGGCTGGGTCCCTGGTTGGGGAACCAGGACCCCATGTGCCATGTGGTCCACACCCGAGAAAAGAAACTGGCCTGATCCCCAACATAAGAACCACAGGCATTGTGCATATAACTACTCTGCCAAGACCAATTGCATCAATAATTGTTAACCAATATCACCATCCACAAAATATTTATGAATTCCCCTGCGAGTCCCCTGGGGCATGACCCAGACCTTAGTCATCTTTATCTACCCCACAGTAGAGGCCATGAAGCTTTAGTGCACTCAACAAACATAGGCCCGTGATGTGAATTAATTATGTTTCTCAAAGGACAATCCTCCTCAGAATAACAAGGTATAATCCCCTATATACTTAGATACAGTGGTATATATCACTATCATTATTACATCTCTTGAAGCAATAGTGACGTTTTAAATATCTTTCAGCCTTGCTATCTCTAAAGTGATCAGAAAGAACCTAAGTAGCCTCCCAGGTCAGAGAAGGCAATGGCACCCCACTCCAGTACTCTTGCCTAGAAAATCCCATGGACAGAGGAGCCTGGTAGGCAGCAGTCCATGGGGTCAGGACTGAGCGACTTCACTTTCACTTTTCACTTTCATGCACTGGAGAAGGAAATGGCACCCCACTCCAGTACTCTTGCCTAGAGAATCCCAGGGATGGGGGAGCCTGGTGGGCTGCCGTCTATGGGGTCGGCACAGAGTCGGACGTGACTGAAGTGACTTAGCAGCAGCAGCAGCAGACTTCAAAAAAATAAATTTAAAAATAAAAAAATATATGTCTTGGGTCATGGAAAGCCATGTGCATTGATATGTTAATTGCATAATTTACAATGAAAAATTGGAATCTAATTATATGATATTTAATGATTATTAAATTCTGATTTTTCCTTTTAAATATATATTTATTTTCTCAAATTAATAAAAACCAGTCCTATATTTTAAGGAACAGGAAGAACAGAACACAAGTTCTTAAAAACTACTCACGTATTGGTTAATTTCTTAGCCATGTGACAGATCAAGAAAGCTGATTACATCAAATAATCAAATAATGCGACTTATTCACATAATACAACCATATAAAGGCTTTTTCGATCACTGACATTTTGTTGTGGTTGATAGTAGCTCAAAAGCACTATTGAAAATGTAAGGTGGGTGTTAGACATTTAGCAGGTCGATACTGAGGTAGTATCTGGGGATTACGGTCCACAACTGAAGTAGTGGGTAAGGCACGAAGACTAACCTGAACTAAATAAATAACACAGGATTCATAGATTCTGATACTGTTTTCTAACAGTAATAACCTAACCTTTTAAGCCATGGTAACCCTAGATGAGCCCCCTTCAAGTACACCAAAGGATGGTCTTTTACCCTCAAAGGCTCCCAGGATGCTACGGTAATAAGGAAAGAGTTAACGTGGACTCAGGGCCTCTACTTTCTTTTAGAAAGCAACTTACAACCCGGGAATAACTGAAGTCTGGGCAGACAGTGATCTACCACTTTCCACACACATTATTTCAAGAGGGAGTATTCAAGATGACAGCATCTAATTTTCCAATTATAAGTTTCATAATGGCTCTTTCTTTCACTTCAGTGAGGGAGGTCTAACGCTGAGGTTTATATTTAGGGTGATGTTGCTAAGGCAACACAAAGGAAAAGACTCTCGAGTTATTAACTGATTCTGCTTGTTTTACAAACTATTTTTCTCAATGGAGCTGTAAAACATTCCTCTATTGGAAAAGTACTTCATTTAGAGAGTACGTCTTAAATGAAAACATACATTTATGATCACCTCATAAAGTACGACGTGGCTGAACATTCCACAATGACAAAGAAGGCAAACAATAGCAGAGTTTGAAAAAACAAAAAGTATAAAAAGAGTACCGATTATTACAACTTACACTGTCTGGTCTTCGGCAAAATCCAATCAAAGCTAAACCACTTTGTATCACCCATAAAATAACTATAGGAGTATCTCAGTGCGTGCCCTAGATCCAACAACGAGGGGGAAGTCCTGTCCAGGGAGCTGCAGGAGTGGTCATGGAAGCCCGCCCAGACTCTGAAAGGAGCCCCGCAGTCTACGACAGCCCCGCCGTGGGGCCCATCGGGTCCTGCACCGCACCCCCTCCCCGACCCTGCAGCGCGGAGGCCAGTGGACAGGTGGCTACTGACCCATGCAGCACATCAGCGCCACCAGCCTCGAGTTCCAGTCTCCATCGTCCCTCAGGACCTGGCCCATCCTTCCGCGGGAAATCTATCCGGCAGCTCCCTAAGCTTTCCGTACCAGCACTCATGTGTCAGAGTCCTGGCAAGTTTCTGGACAGGAGGGAAAACACTGACTAGACACTCCCACTCACAAGCAGTCAACTCCCCCTTTTAAGCAAACATGAGCAAAGCCCGCCTCCACCACTATTTTGCCGGGGACGCAGACAACTCTTACTAAAAAGAAACTAAATCATCTCTTTCTCCTTTGACCCTAAGAGCTGTTCAAATGAAGTCCCTCGAAAACAAAGTTGTGCTTGCCTAACTTTTTTTGCAACCGGGCAAACCAATCAGATGTTAGATTTCACTGCAGCACCAGCTCATCACATTCCCTCCTCTAACACCCCAGGCAGGATTCCCCCGGGATTAATAAATAAAGAAAAAAACAACCAGCTCAACTAGTTTAACTCATCTCTGACACGCACTACATGAAGGTGATTTACACAGGAAGCTGAGCTTATAGGCTGGACACAAGTCCTTCAGGGGAAATGCCACCGGCAGGTGTTTCTTTCTGTACCCTCACACATTTCCACGTGAATCTCACCATGAGTCTTGGAGCTGGATGGTACATCCACATTTTAATGATGTCACAAACAAGGTTGGGGAGATTAAGAAACTAGCCTGAGATTTCAGAGCCTAAGTGGGACCTGAAATCTGATGCCAAAACCCACTTCTTTTCTGTGTCACCATGACAGAAGCCCCAATCTAATAATGCAGGAAAAACAAGGAGTCTCCAATTTAAAAGGACTTCACTTTCAAGCATGAAGAAAAATGTCAAGAAATGAGGACCTTTGTTCTAAAGAAACACCAGACCAAGTGTCCTCAGCACAACTCTGTTTGTCTGAGACATTAGGCAAACAGACCTGCTCGAATAAAAACTGTGCAAACAGTAATTCCACAAACAACAAACATTTGGCAACAGGGAACCTGCCTCTTTGACCAGGCCAAGGGGAAAGACAAAGCCAGGTGAACAGTGGCTTTGAATGTGCTTTGAAATGTTCAAGTATGATGGCTAACTCTACTCTAAATAGATTGTGACAAAATTATATCAACTTCTACAAAAGTTTAAAGTATCCTTCACTTTCTCTCCCATTTCAATTGTCTGTTTCAGAGCCCCAAACTCCACTACCAAAAAGCCTCAGCCTACCTACTTTCTTGAAAGACTGTGATAACGTTAGCAAACACTCAGGGAGAGGCTGCTATGTGCCAGGTACTATTTTTACCTACAGACATGTAACACACATAGACTGCCAGGCATGCGAACAAAATCCGTCATGGGATCACGCCACCCACTCACAGCAGGATCTGAAGCGCTTAGAGCTTAAACATTTGCCCAGGATCACACAGCCACCAAGGGCAGAGGGTGGGGAGAAGATGCAATTTGCAAGAGCGTATTGCAATATTATCGTTTCATACTCAGAAAACAAAATGCCAGCTTTTAAAAAATAAACTAACAAAAAGGAAAAGGTGAGGCGTGGCCAAATCTTCAGTGGTGGGGATACACAAAAGATGGAATTCACCTTCTGCAGATCAGTGATTCTAGAGGGTGTAGGAAGGATACTCAGGAGGGCTTCCCAGGGGGTCACACTGGAATTTAGGACAAGGATGAGACCTCTGCATTTACTAATAACAGTCAGGTGTGAATTTTGGAAGACTAGGAGCCACCTGGCAAAAGGCTCTATCCAAACAGAGAGAGAGAAGGGACAGACAGATGGAAGGGGAGCAGAGGGAAAAGACAAGATAAAGTGTGGAGTCCATGTGAGGGAAGACAGGAGGCAGAGGAAAAGGGCGTCTAGGGAATTTCCCTGCTCCTGCCAGGAAGCACCTCTGTGATATAAGACGGTGCAAACAGTGGGGGGAAGCTGTAAGATTTGTTACAGAAGAAGGAAAACTGGCTGGAAGAAACAGCTGGGATTACTGAGACGACCAGCTTCTGAGACTGACAGGCTGTGACCAGGAAGCTCGGGTGGGCAGGAATGGGGCAGGGCGGGAGTCAGGCCTGATGCCATGGTCCCTACCCCTGCCGTGAGCTTCGCCCCCCATCACTCGGGCCCTGGGCCTCATCCCAGTAACAGCAGCCCCGCCCACCTGTCAGGACCTTCACCCACAGGGGTCTCGACCAACGACACTGGGACTGGAGATTGAAGGCGCAATCCCATTTTGGTTGAAAACTCTTCCCCAATAACAGAAGCATCATGATGTCCCCATGAGCACAGCTGACATCCAATTTCCAGCTGGTCCATTGGTCTGTGTGCCCAACCTCTGGGGGACCACGGATGGAAAGGAAGAAACTGGATATCTTGGAGCCCTAGCCAAGCTTTCCCCCAGCCCACTTTGTTAAAAGCAAGACTCTTCAGGACAATTCCACCAAAATCACGCCACTGATCTATTCATCATTAGAAAGAATAAGATTGCAAACTATCCCAGGACTCCATGGAAGAGAGTTAGTAGACCAGTGTTATTTCCCAGTAACTCCTCAGCTTAGTCATGACCTCAAAGTTCCACTGACTTCAAGCCTACAACTGGTCCCCCACCAAGGAGCCTGGTCCAGATCTGCGGTCCTTTCTTCCAATCACAGCACATCTCGTGCTCTGCATGATGTATGCAGTTTAACACTCTGGGGGAGAGAGGTTCTCTTTTCTTCATTCTCAATTCTTCTTCGCTTAAACAGAATTCTTCCTCTTCTACAAGAAATGACAGCATCAAAACTCTAGGGGTCTCCTTTTATCATTACTGCTTTTATCTGTTTAAATTCCCAACGCTGATGATTTTTCTGAGTGTTTTTTATAACTATTATTTGTTAAGATCTGAATCGAAATGAAATTGACATTATTTTCAATCACAGGTGCTCCTTGGTCAGAGCATGATCTACAGTTTATTGCTAGATCTAAGCATGGTTAAAAGCCACACTTCAAAAGGAGACACATCTAAATGATCATCTTCATAGAGAAGGTCTTTATTCTTTTAGAAATCCTTAAACTTTCTCCCAAGGAAATGAAGACAGCTTAAAAAGGAGACGGTGCTGACAATGTACCTCAGACACACAGCATAATACAATCTTCAGATGTATCCTCCCTGACAGTATATCAAGAAACTATACAATACCAGAAAGGAGAATGAGAAAAAGTTAAACCATTTAGAAGAAAGTATTAAAAATTATGTTTTAAAATAGTTGGGTAGGAAGAGGGTTTCAAAACTAGTTACACCCCCCCAAAAATGAACATATCAATGGCTGACAAATCTGATGAAGCCCTGATACAACAGATGCTATAAATGAAGTTTAAAAAATGACAAAGAAAATATATGCTATAGATATAATACACACCAAGAATATCCGAAGTAGATGAAAAATCCCATTAGTAATCAATAAGATAAAAAGACAGTCCCTCCCCTACTACAAATGATGTCAGCACACAATTCAAAGAAGGAATGAAAAAGACTCAGGGAAAGGCTCCCCCAGCCTTCCAATCAAGAAACGTACACGAAGCAAAATATTTCATACCAGCATAAATTTTATAAGAATGACAGTAACTAAAGCAGAGGCAGACAGCTCCATATGTGCAATGGCAAAAAAAAAAAATTATGAGGGCAATTTGCCAGGATCCATTACAAATGAAAACAACTTTCTGCATGAACAATTCTACGTGTAGTAAATCTAAAGAAATATTTGTGTATATATGATCAGCATACAAAGATGTTTACTGTAGCAAAATACATGAAACCACTTAAGTGTCAGTCAGTAGACTAGATGAATGAATTATACCTAATCCACCTTCTAGAATACTAACAAGGGAAAACGTGTACAACATGACATAAAAAGATTGCAAGATATACAGTTAAGTGGGAAAAATGCAAAATTATATATATATATAGATATATATATATATATATATAGAGAGAGAGAGAGAGAGAGAGAGAGAGAGGGAATATACACCAAATTGAGAAAGAGCCATTTCATCAAAGGGGCTGAAACTAGAAGGCGGGGGGCGGGTGCTGGTAAATTTCACATTTCATTTTGCATCTTTCTAGATGGAGTGTTTCTACCTTTTACAAGAAAGATGTGCTGTGTAGGACTATTAACAACTGTGAGAGAAAAAGTGTTTCATGGTTTTTATTTATTTATGTATCGAATACTCTGCAGGAGAAGTAGGCTGGGTTCCTGGGTAGGGAAGACCCCCTGGAGAAGGAAACGGCACCCCATTCCAGTCTCCTTGCCTGGAGAGTCCCATGGACATGAACGGAGAAGCCTGGCGGGGTACAGCCCATGGGGTCTCCAAAGAGTCGGACAGGACTTGGTGAGTAAACAACTCTCTCTAGAGAAGACACAGAGAAAAGACAGACACGGGCAGGCGCACCCACCGGGATCTGAACATGGAGAGAAATACCCGCACTGCGGGCACCTGCCTCAGGCTGCTGGTCCTGAGGGGGGAGGGGAAGGGGGGACGGGGCAGGGGAGGGACGAGGGGGAGGGGCAGGAGAGGGGGGATGGAGGGGGAGGGGAGGGGAGGGGGGAGGGGATCGAGGGGAGGGGGAGGGGGGAGGGCTGGAGGCTGGGGGGAGAGGGGATGGGGGGGATGGGGATGGAGGGGGAGGGGGATGGAAGATAGGGGAGGGGGAGGGGAGGGGGGAGGGCTGAAGGCTGGGGGAGAGGGGATGGAGGGAGGGGTGATGGGGATGGAGGGGGAGGGGAGGGGGATGGAAGATAGGGGAGGGGAGGGGGATGGAAGATAGGGGAGGGGAGGGGGATGGAAGATAGGGGACGGGGAGGGGATGGGGAGGAGGGGGGAGGGCTGGAGGCTGCGGGGAGAGGGGATGGAGGGAGGGGGAGGGGAGGGGGACGGGAATGGAAGATGGGGGAGGGGAGAGGGAGAATGGGGAGCGGAGTGGGCTGGAGGCTGGGGGAGAAGGGCGGAGCAGCTGGTGACGCCTCCTCAGAGGGCTGCGCCCAGGCTGGGATACGCAGTGATGAGTCTTTAGAGATCTTGAAAGGAGAACCCGTAACAGAAAATATTCAGCAATCACCCCCCAAGTGTAATCGCCATGGAACGAAACGCAGTCCGGTTCTGCCCAGGTTGTCCGCAATCCCGAGGCAGGGCCGGGGGAATGTGCTCCGCAAGCTGAGGCAGGGCTGACCCGGAACAATAGCCGCAGGAAGCCCGCCCGCAGACGCCCTCGGGGCCTCCCGCACCGTCAGCCTCAGCCGCGTGCTCGCTGTCAGGGGCGGCAGCTGTGGACCCGGGACAGGATCCATAGGGTCGGCGGCTGGAAACCAAACGGCACTGATGCGTTCTGCTCGGAAGAAGACTTCGCTGGTATCTGTTCTCACGACTGGCCAAGAATTGGCCAAGGATATAAAACTGCCAGCATCTGCTTTTAATCTACCTTGTCCCCCTGAGCATCCTAAGAACACAGGAACACGAGAACACCAAGAACCTTCCGGGTGCAGCTACACTGCTGGAAGGTACGTGACCGCGGCTGTTCTGAGGCACCACGCAGGACACAAAGTCTGCACAGGGCTCCATCTGTGTTACACTCGCCCGAGGCTGTGGAATTACAGGGTGACTCACGTGTACTTTCCCTCCTGTAAGAGCTGGGCTAGACCCAGAGGGAGTCAGCGGCAGGCTAAGAGGGTGGAGATAAAAAACAAGACCCCAAGCCACTGGGAAAACATCAACAGAGGCTTGTTTCACAGAGAGACTGCCTCCTGCCCAGGGCTTTTATTTCAGGGTAGCTTACAGCTTGTGGGGGCACCTGTCTCAGTTACAGAATCAGGAAGCATGCCCGTGCACTTCAGGAGCCACAAACCAGGTGACTCAACGCACCCCAGAAGGGCTCTGCCATGACCCACCCCACCCCATCACCACCACCATAACCACCACACTCACTACCGTTTCCCCCCCAACCCCCCTACACTGTCCCCACCCCCATCACGCCACCCCAGCCACCAACTACCACCCCACCATCACCCCCACCCCCATGACTACTATCCCCACCCCATCACTATCACCACCCCCATCACCCCACCCCAGCCACCAACTACCACCCCATCACCCCTACCCCTACCCCCACCCCCATCACTACTATCACACCATTACCCCCACCCCAGCCACCAACTACCACCCCACCATCATCACCCCTACCCCCACCCCCATCACTACTATCCCCCCCCATCACCCCCACCCCATCACTATCACCACCCCATCACCCCATCACCCCACCCATCACTACTATCCCCACCCCCATCACTACTATCCCCACCCCCATCACCCCATCACCCCCACCCCATCACTATCACCACCCCCATCACCCCACCCCAGCCACCAACTGCCACCCCATCACCCCTACCCCCACCCCCATCACCCCGACCCCATCACTATCACCACCCCATCACCCCATCACTCCCACCCCATCACCCACCCCATCAACTATCACCACCCCATCACCCCCACCATGATAATCACCCCCATCACCCCTACCGTAACCACCACCACACACCCCCCACAGGCCCTCCCAGGATCGCTGAAGAGCAAGAGAGGCCGGCAGATGATTAAGCATCTGGGGAGCCAGGACAGCACCCCCTGGGGCTTACGTCCTCTTGTGCGGAGAAGATCTTCAAACCCGTGTTAGCCAGGGCTGCATTCTCCCAACCAGAGCTCACCTAGAACACCCCAGATAACAAAGGAGGGAAAACAGCTCTGACTGAAGTCAGAGTAGCAAAGAGCTTCTCCCCGGGTTATCCACCAGAGCATCACCTTGGGTTGACCATTTCCACGCCTCCACTTCCTACAGCACTCTTGCCTTCTCAACCAAGTTTTCTTCCTTGAAAACCAAAGGCAAGTTTCGAAAAAAACGGATCCTCAGAGACACTTCCCAGAGTTTCTAAAGACTCTACGCACCTCTATCACATACTATTAGAAGAGCGATTCCAAACGTTCCGATCCCGTGACCCCTCCCCACCCGTCTTTATAAGAAACCAACATGCCTATCCTGGCCCCCCAAAAGAAGAAAACATATAAGATGAAAGTCAAAGCACATTTATTAATGATACATTACGTAATGGAAGTCAGGGCTCAAAGAACAAAGAGAACCTGAAGGATCACGTGCCAATGGTACCAGAGGCTCTCAAGAAAGTTTTGCTAACAGCTGACTGTGTGGGAAAACGGGCACCCTGAGGTGCTGCTGATGGCACCTTTGGGAAGCTGGTGATGGTGACACGGGAGCCTTTATAATGCTCACAATGCTCTGTGTTCTGACTTAGCAAGTATAATGCCTGAGTAATCCAGCACCTCCCGAGCCACGCCCTGCCCTAAGCATTTGATACTTCACCCTGGAGATCTGCTGTTCTCCTCCACCCTCACAGTGGAGGAAACCGAGGCACCAGGACGTTACTGCGTGCAGTCAGAAGGGAGTAGGGTGAGTCAGTAAAGGTAAGGGGCCTGCCTCTCTCCTGCCCCCTTTCTCCCTGAATATGTACCATATCTCAAGTGAATATTGTATAAGAATATGAACTTGAATATTCACAAGAATACTCTTGTATAAGAATATTCTTATACAATATTGTAGAAGAAAATCAATATAGAGGAAATATTTCTGTCTAACATATAAGATTTTTAATCTAAACCTCATAGCTTATTTTCTCTTTCCTACTGACTGCATTAGTAGAGAGAATCTGGGATCAACCACAGCAGATGGGCTCACCACCCACACTCTTGACCTCTGAGACCACGCTGCCTCTGGAATACAGTGACAGAAAATCCAAAGCCCAGACAGAGATTTATACAAGGAAAGAGTCATCTCAACATTAAATATACCTGAAACCAACATGACATTGTGAATCAACTCTACTTCAATAGCAAAATGAAAGGACTTCTCTGGCGGTCCGGTGGTTAGGACCCAGAGCTTTCCCTGCAGCACCCAGGTTCAATTCTTGGTCCTGCAGGCCATCCAGTGCAGTTAAAAAATAAATTGATTTTTTAAAAAAGAACCCATTCGTCCTTCTACACATGCTCCCCTGTTTATTACGTGTGGCTCTAAAAATTTCTGGCCATAAAATTTTTAGATAATTAACAACTTCTTTGCTTCATATTGTATAACAATAAAAGATTATCAGTGAAAAAAAAAAACCACTACATATAATCCTTGCCTGGTACTTAAAATTTATGAAGCTCTTATTAATTATTACCTATTAACAGAAAAATATGAAATAATTTCAATATCCAAGGACAGAAAAGCAAGCAACTCAGTTCCAGCATGGGAACAGAATGATCACGCTTTCGTTAAACAGACAGTGCACAGTTTCCAGGACATGAAAATGCCAGTTACAACATCAGTATTTTCTTCCCATTTTTCCTCAAGGAATGTATTTTTTACAGTTGGAAGGAAAAGTTGTATAGCAGGCATTCATGTGGGAGTTTTGCTGAGAACCCCTCAGTTTGTACAAAAATGTCTTATGCCTTCCATTCCTGACTGCTCCTGGTGTCACTGTAAACACGGATGGCTGGGAGTGAACCAGCAGACTCAGGCAGACATTGAAAGTCGGCCTTTAAATGGGGAGTTCTTCCCAGAAGACAAGCTTCTGGCTCCCCCAGAGTGCAGGGCACCACCACATAGCTCACTAGCCAGAACTCCACTGGGTGCTCAGCATCTCCGCCTGGCTGCTGAAAGGGAATCTGTAAACTCAGATTTATTCCAGCAATGAAGTACCTTCACAGCCCTAAGGTCAGAGATGTGAGTCAGAGACCTGCTCCAGTCCAAAGCTATTCCAAAAACAAGGGGGAGACGGTTAGAGAAGTCATGCTAGTTTAAACTGCAGGCATCACCTGACATCTAGAGGCTAAAAAATTCAAAGCACACCACTAAAAATATACAAACTCAGTCTTCACTTTTTTGTAGGCAAATCTCTGTAACTAAATTCATAAAGGCTTGATCTGCATCTTCTATGAAGCTTAGATTTCCAGGCACCTAAACACCATGTTAAACATCCTCCTCAGCCCCCACTATTCCAAACACACTCTTTTTTCCTAATGGACCAGGTTTTTTCAGAAGGTAGTATTCCATGCATTCAACAGTATCTCAAGAACCCACCATAGAGGGACAAAATCTGCCAACCCAAAAGGCCTCTCTGGCCTGTGGATTCTGTCCAGCTGAAAACAGTCAATGCCCAAAAGACTCAGGAAGAAACTTTGACCTTCCACCTAGCTGACTGAAGAATTTAGATAGAAGGCCTGTTCCCAGAACAGAGCTATCTGTTATCTGCAAGGAATACGGCTACGTGTGGTCAGGGAACAGGGCCGGGGGCAGAGTCCACGCTGTGTCCCACTGCGTCTGCCTGGCCCAGCAAACGTTCACTCACCAAACCTTTGTTCTTCCCTCTTCTTGTGAACTCCCGTTCTTGCCTTTAAAGTCCCAAGCCCCCACCTCCCTATCCTCTTTTGTCTTCAGCTGCAGATGGAATTTAAGGGACCCATGCATACATGTCATTAAACTTTTAATTTTCTCCTGTTAACCTGTTTCCTATCAATTTAATTCTTGGACCAGGCAGAACCTAGAACGGTAGAGAAATATTTCTTCCTCCCCAGTATCACAAAGTGCCAGGCATGGATGCCTACAAAATGTCATGTCCCATACCTGCTTCTGTCCGGTGGGAAAAGAGACTGGAAGCCAGAACTGTCAAAACTGCATGACAAATGCCATGAATTATGCAAAAGAACCACAGCCTTATTTTACTTTTTAAACAAAATAAAATAAATACTAAGTGTTCAGTTAAGAGAGTTTCAAAAACTGTTTGCTAGGATGCCTGGCACCCAAAACAAGACAGAAAATATTTCCACACTCCTGTGCGCCTTGCAGCCCACCCCACACCCCTCCCAAAGGCAACGTGATTTTGATTGTTACAGTTTCACAGGTTCTGAAATTTATAAATAGAATCAATTTGAGTGTAGCTTCTTTCACTCAGGCTAACATTTTTTTTTTTAATGATCAAGGCTCAATTTTTAAAAACTACTTGTTTATTTACTTGGCTGCCAGGTCTCAACCGTCACACGGCACCCTCTCTGTGTCACGCGGGATCTTCACTGCAACACAGGGACTCTCCAGTTGCAGTGCAGGCAGAGCTGCTCTGTGACGGTGGAAGCTCAGCTTCCAGACCATGGACTGGCCCACAGCCCCCGCTGCACGGGACCACCCAGAAGTCCCCAGCCTCACATCTTTGGGGGATTTTTTTTTTTCCCCCGGCTGTGCTGGGCCTTCACTGCCGCCCATGTCTTCTCTCCAGCTGGGCTGAGCGGAAGCTACTCCTCAGTTGCGGAGCTGGGCCTTTCAGGGCGGCGGCTTCTACTGTGGGGCGCGGGCCCCAGGGCACCGCCAGCCTCACGTTTTTCAGATTCATCCGTGTTGCCGCCATGTACTTGTGATCTGTTCCCTAGGATGACAGAGCGGTGTTTCACCGTGTGGATGCCCCAGTTTGCTTATCCACTCACCTGCGGATGGATGCTGGCACTTTCCAACAGCGTTGCAGTGATCTGCACTACTGCAAACAAGGCTGAGTTTCATCTGTTTTGCTTCATCTCTGATTTATATTTGTCTGTGTTTTTAATATATGGGGCAAGGAGATACACAGTACAACTGGTTCGCAAAGAAGACAGATGGCAGAAAAGGCAAAATGTGGAGAACCAAGGGTGTGACGTCAGGCGTGAATCAAGTACAGATAGATGTGTGTGGAAGAGACCCGGGCGACTGGGCCAGGAGGAGAGGCCCGTAAAGACAGGCGGCCTAAGGAGCCGCGGTTCTGTGAGGATGGTACGAAGGGCGATGAGCATAACTTTAGGTTCCTCCCAGCTTCAGCAAGGTGGTTTCAAAGCACACCGATTCTGAAGGCTGAAAGACCTGGCCTCACACCCCCTCTCTTGCTAATAACCCTGTGTGTGCATGCTCAGTCGCTCGGTCGTGTCTGACTCTTTGCCACCCCATGGGCTGTAGGCCGCCAGGCTCCTCTGTCCACGGGATTTCACAGGCAAGAATACTGGAGTGGGTTGCCATTTCCTTCTCCAGGGGATCTTCCCAACCCAGGGACTGAACCTGTGTCTCCTGCATTGGCAGGTGGATTCTTTAGCAGTGTGCCACCTGGCAAGGCCATAGGCTGCAGCAAGTTAATAAAAGTCCCTAAAATTTCTTTTCTTCATCTGCAAAATGGAGAAAATACCACTCGTTTCAAAGACTTGAAGAAAGACTGGAAATATATCATGAAAGCCATGCAAATAGGATAATAGAAGAATGCTTAGCATAAAACGGGAACCCCTCTCGGTGCCAGGGTCAATTTACATGCACTTGTCTCAAACGGGGCCTGGAGTCCACATGCCACCATCATCAGGCACCCTGCAGGGCCCCTGCTAACCTCTCGCAGCTTCAGAAGCTGCAGATCTACGTCTAGTAGTGCGTTTTTGAACCCATTTGTGAAGTAAGGTAACCAGTTTTCCCTGGAGAAGATTTTTAGGGAGATTTCTAGGGAGAAGAAAAAGAGTGATGGCAAGTGAACAGCATGAGTTTGGAGTAGCCAGAGAACCTGAATCATGGCTACAGCATGCAGTGTGACCCTGACCACAGGCTCCCGCTGCCATGAAAACAAGGCTGATTACCCAGCTCCAGGCGCAGTGCAACCACACAGCCACTCACATGCCCATCGCTCCAAAATGCAGCCTACAACAAAGACCACAGTAACGCTTCTGAGAACAGAACTTTCTGTCTGCATGAACCTTCTTAGAAATCCACTTCTATTGATAATGAAATTTATAAACAACAACAACTTCCTGTGCCTTTTCGCAATAGGAATGAAAAATAAATGCAAGTATTAGATGGTGACATATACCCTCCCAGGGAGCTCTGGTGGACATACTGTAACTTCGTATAAAGTAAAACTTTTTAAAGGAAATTCATTAATTCAACAGAAGAAATACAAGGCTTATTTTGTAGAGGCTGACCTTTTTTAAAAGTATAAGCAAAATATACTGACTTTCATAGTAAAGGCAGATCTTTGTCTAACTTCATACAATTTTTTCTTTTTTTTTTAAATTGATAGCTTTTTTGAGGTATTGCTGATGAACGGGATTATTCAAGTTACAGGTATACAACATAGTGACTCACAATTTTTAAAGGTTATATTCCATTTATTGTTACTGTAAAATACAGGCAACATTCACTGGGCTGCACCATATATCCTTGTTGCTTATCTGCCTTATACACAAGAGTTTGTAACTCTTCATCTCCTACCCCTATCTTGAGCCTCCCCACTTCCCTTTCCCACCACTGGTTTGTCCTCTATAGCTAAACAATTTTTTAATTCTATTCCTTAGATGGGGTCTGTGTGACTGCATGACTCATTCCTTCTGGGGTCTGTCTCTTTGCTGAGAGATCCAGACTTAATTTATTTTAGCAGGTCATCCAGAACAGGCCTTAAGTGTATATGTGCTCAACTGACTCTGAATATAGACCATCTCCTTTATCCTCTCCCGAACCTCATGAATATTCACTAGCTAAATATATGTGAAATCTGAGATGGCTTAATTATAATAACTGAGGATTCAGCCCTTGAGAAGACCCAAGAGCTATGTAAACATGGCCACCAAAATTGAAATGTCACATATATTAGGTCTGGAGTTCCACAAACGAACTGTCAAAAAATACTTCTGAGCCATAAATATTTTAGTGTGATAAATGAAATGACTTCATAGTTCTAAGATAAATTTCTTAAATCTAAAAATACTTCTCAGTCAAAACTGTATGTGGGAAAAGTATTTAAATTAAGACATATGTTCTTGATTTTACAAGTCCTGAATAATTTCAGCTAGTTAGTTACAAGTTATTTAGAGTCTGGGTACTTTTCAGAATCTGAAAGGATCAGATAAGAAATAGGATTATAAAGTATACATGATGAGATCAGACTTTTTAGTTCACTAATTTCTGGTAATATTAACCAATGCCTATTTTTTTCAGCTGCAAAGTCTGCCCAAGAGTTACAGAAAATATCCCCCAAAGCATTAAATATGCAAGTGCGAAGGAGAGGTTAACAGGAGCTTTTGATACAGGGAAAGTGCAGGGTGTGATATGAGTGTGCAAAACATCAAGGCACTTCGTGTCTACGGAGGAAATAAAGCAAAACCTGGACACAGAATGGGAAGCCTACTGACCGTAAGTAGGCAGGAGGAGAAGGGGACGACAGAGGATGAGATGGTTGGATGGCATCACCGACTCAATGGAGATGAGTCTGAGTAAACTTCGGGAGTTGGTGATGGACAGGGAGGCCTGGCGTGCTGCAGTCCATGGAGTTGGAAAGAGTCGGACATGACTGAGCGACTGAACTGAACTGACTGACCGTAAGTAGGAGGGGAATCCGATGCAGGATGGCTGGCGTCATCCCGAGCACCTGTGAAGGCCCGTGGGTACCAGGGCAGATGGCCCCCTGGGCAGACAGGTGCTGGGAACGTGCATGAGTGGGGCCACTTGCACCCCAGATGTCCCAGCACATGGCTTCCCCACGTTATACACACCCCGACTTTGTGAGGTAGGTACGGACTCAGAGTTAAAGATGGAATCACTGAGATCCCAACAGATAAGAATGACTTATCCAACCCAACCTGGCCAGCCATCGGCTTTACCCGTCTCTGGATCACCAAACCCCATATTCTTGCTAAAACTACCAGGAAAGAGGCTGACTTAGAGAATGAAAAGTTTAAGAACAATGAAATTTTAGTAAATGCTGGAGACGGTATGGAGAAGAGAGAATCCTCTTCCACTACCGGTGGGAATGTAAAGCGGTGCAACCGCTATGGGAAACTGCATGGAGGGTCCTTTAAAAACTAAAAACAGAATTCCCACATGATCCAGCAACCCCACTCCTGGGCATGCATCACACAAAAGTGTAATTCAGAAAGATACAGGCACAGCTAGGTTCACAGCAGTGCTATTCACAACAGCCAAGGCACAGAAACAGCCTGAATGTCCTTCAACAGATGGACAGATAGACAATGCGGCATATAAACAGAAATGCAAGGTAATACTACTCAGCCATAAAAAAAAAGAATAAAACAATGCCATTGGCAGCAACATGGATGCACCTAGAGATAATCATACTACGTGAAATAATCAGAGAGAGAAAGACAGTTACAATATGGCATCATTTATATGTGGAACATAAGACACAAATAAGCATGTCTACAAAACAGAAGACATAAAGACCAGCCTGCAGGTTGGCTGCCAAAGGGGTGAGGAGGGGGAAGGCCTGGGAGTTTGATTTGGACTTTTTCCTTGGTTTTTTTTTTGGTCTTGCCAAGCGGCTTATGAGATCTTAGTTCCCTAACCAGGGGCTGAACTAGGGCCCAAAGCAGTGGACGTGCTGAGTCCTAAGCACTGAACCGCCAGGGAAGCTGGGTGTTGAGATGAGCAGATGCAGAATCTTATATATAGGATGGATGGACAGCAAGGACTACCTTAGAGCACAGATATTCAACACCCTACGACAGACCATAATGGAAAAGAACGTGCAAAGAGGATATATATGTATACATGTGCCGAGCCACTTTGCTGTACAACAGAGATTAATTCAACACTGTAGATCAACTACACTCCAACAAAAAATTTTTTAAAAAGGAACACTGAAATTTTCACACACCATAAAATCAAGTGTCATAAAATAGCATTTTGAAAAGTACTCATTGGTTCTCCTTTGCCTCTAGACACAAAGAGATCATCACCCTAAAAAAAAATCACAGGAATGTTACTACAAGATGGAGAGTCATTTCAACTGATGCACTGGGACTACTCAGCAAAACCATGTAACTCTGCTAGCCACGCTACTATCTAGAGAGAAATTTACAAAATACTTTATTCCTTTCCCTCATCAGGAGTTCATGGAAGGCTCCTCTAGGGAAGAAAAGACACCCTTTCAGCCTGACATCAAAGCCACAGGACCAGCTATAGGAGTGCAGTATAGGCTTCAGGCAGGCAGACTAGGGGAGAGGAAGGAGCCAGGGGCCGGACCAAGGGTCAGAGGATGCCCCCTGCCCAGGCTGCGGGGAGGGGAGCAGGAGGTGAGAAGTGGCGGGAGGCAGAAGGCGGCTCCCGGCCTCCCCTCCCGTCACCTTGGTCCTTCCCGGCACAGACTAAACGCGGCAGGACCTGCGAGCCTGGCCAGAGGTCCCCTAGGGCTCTGAACAAGGAGGCGGAGCAGACCACCTGGGCAGACCTCGCAGGGGCTGCAGCCCCCGCAGGACCGCAGGGACAGTCAAGGAAAGGAAGGACACGGCCTGAGCCACAAATGAGCCCCAAGTCCATGTGACTGACTTGGAATCAGCAGCCGGCAGCACGCCAGGGACAGGCATCGGGCAGGGCAGAGGTGCCGGGGGAGCCAGGGGCACTGAGGGGGATGAGCACGCTGGAGGGTCAGCGCCTCTCCCCGGAGCTGGAGGCAGGGCGGGGTGGGCAGCGGCCAGACGGGGGGACGCGGGACCACAGAGGCTTTCACACGGCCGCGCACACTGTGCCTGGGAACAGGCACAACTGTGTGCATTTCCTCTACCAGGCAGAGGCTGGGCTCCCCGAAGACACCAGAGAAGCTGGAACGAAACAAACAACGCCCACCTTTTTTTTTTAATGTTCTTTTCCATTATGGTTTATCAAAGAACACTGAACATAGCTATTCGTGCTACACGAAAGGACCTTGTTGTTTATCCATTCTATGTATTACAGCTTCATCTGCTAACCCCAAACTCCCAGTCCCTTCCTCCCCACCTACCCCTCCTCCTTGGAAACCCCCAGTCTGCTCTCTAAGTCTACGAGTTCTGTTTCTGTTTCACAGGTAAGTTCATCTGTGTCCAACTTCAGATTCCACGTGTAAGTGATATAGCGTCTTTGTCTTTCTCTTTCTGAGTTACTCCACTTAGCATGATACCCTCTAGTTGTATCCATGTTGCTGCAAGTGCCATTATTTCATTCTTTTTCGTGGCTGAGTAATATTCTAGTGTGTGTGTGTGTGTGTGTGCGTGTGTGTGTGTGTACGCACACATCTTCCTCATCCATTCACCTGTCGATGGCCACTTAGGTTGTTTCTACCTCCTTGATATTGTGAATATTGCTGCTATGAACACAGGGGTGCGTGGATCTTTCTGAATTATAGTTTTGTCCAGCTATGCGCTCAGGGGTGAGGTTGCTGGGTCATATAGTAGCTCTATTTTTGGTTTTCTGAGGAACCTCTGTACTGTTTTCCACAGTGGCTGCACCGACTCCCATTCCCACCAATTGTGTCAGAGGCTTCCCTTTCAACAGAAAATATTTTCTTTGCATTTCGAAGTTTAATTGTAAATCAAATCTTTCCACCCTGCTACACTGGCAGAAAAGTCACTTTTTACAGAGAACAAGTCATGGTATTTTCTCAAGAGAAGTCTTAAGATAAAAATTCTGCAGTCATTGTACATGGTCTAGGGAAGAATCAATGTCTCACAACTACTTCACTGTTGAGCCAGAAACAGCTAAAATATGCATTCAGACTGTTTCTACTCTAAAACAAAGGGGGGAAATCCTTCTAGGGAGCAAAATAGGAAAAAAAAAAAAAAAGAGTCCACTTTCCGAAAAGCAGAACCTCAAACAAAGCAACTTTGAAGCACTGCAAGCCAGTGACAGGGCCACTGTGCATCCACTGGCAAATGGGACTCTCTTTTTCAGGAAAGGCTTTGGGGGTCGACCTAAGACAGTGACTGTCCGTACACAGCCGTGAGCTGTGAACGTCAGACGTCCCTACAAACCCAAGTGTTTATAAGGAGTGGGAGGGGAGAAAGGGCTGACAGCCTCATGTGAACACGACTGTAAATCAGCAAAATGTTTTCTAATAGTTTTCCATGTTGCAACATATCAGGTAGGTAGATTAGACTGTTCTTCCCAAATTGACAGCGTGTAGCAGAGCCTGCTGGTGATTCCCTTCCTTAGTAACAGAAACTCTGATTTTGATGAGTCTCATTGTTGCTTGGGGGGAAAAACCCACACTTTCTAGCCTTGCTTCGTGGGCATGGCCAAATGATGGTGTTCTGGTCGATGAAATGAAAGCAAAAGTGTGCTGTGGCAACTTCTAGGAATTTTCCATGAAAGATGCCTGACTCCCCTGTGTCCCTTCTTCCCTCTTTCTTCCTTCCTTTGTCTTGGCTGACCTGACGGATGAAGTTCAAGCAACATCCTGAACCAGAAGGCAGCCTGCTAAGTCTGGGCTGCTGACAGGGGTGGTGTTCAGTATTGCTGCGGAGCCAGCCTGGGTTCCACACTAGAGAGAAGTAAACGACATTCCTTTTAAGTCCCTCTTATCTGATTTTCATTTGCAATATAGCATTATTATTGGCTGATTCTAATCCTACCCAAAATTCAGTTTTCCAGCAAATCTGCTACTGAGAACTCCTTGAAATGGAAAATCTCCTAGGAAAGAAAAAGACACTATTTACAAAGAACAAAGCAAAGAATTCAGTATATAAGTGAAATAAGTCAGAAAGAGAAAGCCAACACCTATAAGATACCACTTGTAGGTGGAATCTAAAATAAGACCCAAAGAGCCTACCTCCAAAACAGACACACAGTCACGAGAACAGACCCGTGGGTGCTGGCGGGGGCGGGCGGGGCGTGAAGCAGACACGCGAACAGAATGGGGGCTGGGGACGGTATGTGGGTGGACTCAGGGTTTGGGGTTAACAGATGCAAAGGATTACATAAGGAATGGACAAAACCTTGGTCCTACTGTAGAGCATAAAGGAAAAAAAAATTAACTGGATCACTTTCCTGTACAGCAGAAATAAACACAATATTGTAAACCAACTATACTTCAATTAAAAAGTAATTTAGGATAATCAAGCCAACATAACTCTCCATGCACCCTTCCCTCCCAAAGAAATGGCTCCCTTAATTTTTAGCTGGGGGCATGGTCACCAGCAGCGAGTTCACCCTCCTGGCTTCCCTGAGCTCCACGTGGCATGTTCCGGCTATGTTCTTGCCCACCAGATGTCAGCAGAAGTGACTGTGCTACTTCTGGGGCATGTCCTTCAGGAGGAGGGTGGTGTCTTTCTGTCCATCCTTGGTCCAGACAGCTGGGATCAGCTGTGGTGAGCAAACACGTCAGAACCACAAGAGGGTGACAACCTCTGAAAGGAAGCAAGAAGACGGCAAAGGTCCCTGTCTCTGTCCCTGGGGCTGGGTGACAACCACTCCAACACAGAACTCAGCCACCTTTACAGTACCTAGGACGACTCTGTGTCTACAATGCATTATATATTATCAACGACTGCATATCTTCTTCATCCATGAGTGTCTATGAACATCAGAAACTCCCAGCAGAGTACAATCCTTCCGTTACCATGCTGACCTTTCTGGTTTGGTGCACTGAGGGCTTCTGAGCCCAGACAATAAGGACCCCGACACAGCCCAGAACCTGCAGCCTGAAAACAGAGAGCTCCAGACGCGAACGTGACTGTGGGGGCCCCGAATGCCCCCCATCACGGCTACCTTCCCCACAGACCCCACCGAGACCAAGGGAAGCGGCCACTCCCCCGCCTCCCCGTCAGCTATGTGCACGAGCAGAGCAAACCCCACAAACCCAACAGCGTCACAGAATCATGTCACTCTATCATTTAGTACACTCTGGATACACCCTTCTTTTTTAAACAATTAATGGACAAGAGAACTTTTACCTCCTCAAACCCACACAAAGCAAAGCATGTAAAAGGAGCACTGGTTTCTTTACGCTTCCGCAAAACAAGAAAGCAAACTCTGAGAGCATATAGTTTCACAGGAAACTGGAAGTCTGATCATCTCAAAGCACACTCAAGAGGGAATCCCTGGCAGTCCAGTGGTTAAGAATCTGCCTTCCAGTGCAGGGTATGGGGCTTCAATCTCTGTGAAGAACTCAGACCCCACATGCGGCAGGGCCGCTCAGCCTGTGCATCAAGACAAACAGCCCACGCACCAGAGCTAGCCCTCGATGCAGCCAAAGATAAATTAAATAAGCGCGTAAAAAAATAAATTCAAAACCACACGTGACTCTGAAATATTTCCCTAGAGAAGAGTACTTTAATATCGAAATCTATGAATGTAGAATTCACAAAATAAGGGTATCGGAAATGGAGTTAAAATCAGGTTCCACACCTACCAGCTGTGTGACCTGGGGAAGTGACTTTACTGTCCCTGAGCCCTGCAGACTCAGGTCTGCAAGATGGAACAGGCGCCAACACAGGCCAAGACCGTACCGCGCCCGACCCGCGTCCACTGGCTCCTCTTCAACTCATGGGCCACTGACTCACTGTATGGCCACGCACACTGCCCGAACTCATCACAGCTTCCTTCCCAGATCACAAAAGTCCATTTAGCTTCCAAAATGCTACATCCAACTGTGCTTGGATTTTAACAAATGGAGAATATAGGCAATATTTAGTCAAACAGAAAATCACAGATTCTCTTTGACAGAATCAGACTATCTGGGGAGCTGCTGCAAACAGAGGGCACCCAGTGTATAGTGTACACTCCATGTATAGTGTGTACACAGTGTTTAGTGTACACTGTACACATTGTGTATGTACACACCGCGTATAGTGTACACACCATGTATAGTGTACACACCGTGTGTAGTGTGTACACTCTGTGTATAGTGTACACTGTACACACTGTGTATGTACACATCACGTATAGTATGTACAGTGTATAGTGTACACACCGTGTATAGTGTATACACACTGTGTATAGTGTACACACTCCCAAGAAAAAGCCACACACGGCACCCTCTCCACCGCCTTCATCTGTCCATCACAGCCAGGCCGACAGAACACTGTGTCACCTGCAGACGGGCGTGGTCCTCAAGGGGCCCATGGTGCCTTCTTCTGGACAGACCAGGGACGGCCGACTAGGACCAGCACGCCTCTCCCATGAGGTCGGGACTCATCCTTCTCCCAGGCGACCACCTACACACAGCAGCTGAGATGGGAATGGCTCACTGAATGACTAACACTTCCACTACTGAGGGGGGATAAACTGGGAGTCTGGGATTAACATATACACACTACTATATATAAAACAACCAATAAGGACCTACTGAATGAACAGCACAGGGAACTCTGCTCACCTAAACTGAAAAACAATTTGAAAAAGAATGGATACTTGTATATGTATAGCTGCATGACTCTGCTATACACTGGAAACTAACAAAACATTGTAAATCAACTAGAGTCCAATATAAAATAAAAACTAAAAAAAAATTTTTAATTAAATTTAAAAAATTTTAAGAGTTGTGTTTGTGGTCTGTGAAACATCATTTAAAGGAGCTTTATTACCTAATTTAAAGGAGATCTCACCTGCAGATGATTATGCATTTAGCTACCCATGAAAAACCTTTTTTTAAAGAGCTTTTTACTACAGAAAAACCTAAAAAAAAAAAAATACTGGGAAGAGTAAAATGAGCTGCTACATATGGATGCATATACATATCATCAGCTTCACCAATTATCAATAGGGACTTCCCTGGTTAAGAAGACAGTGGTTAAGAATCTACCTTGCAATGCAGGGGACGCAGGTTCAATCTCTGGTCTGGGAACTAAGATCCCACAAGCTGCAGAGCAACTGAGCCCCAGAGCCACAGCTACCGAGCCACAACTAGAGAATCCACGCGCCACCCTGCATGACCCAAGGAAGATCCCATGTGCCGCAAGTAAGACCTGACACAGATGAATTAATTAACTACAAACAGGAGGGGCGCGGGGAGGTTTAAAAAGGAGGGGATACATGTATACTTACAGCTGATTCACACTGTTGTACAGCGGAAACCAATACAACATTGTAAAGCAATGATCCTCCAATTAAAAACAAATTTTTAAAAAAAATTATCAATACACAGACACCCCTGGTCCATCAAATCCCACCCAGTCTTTCTCCCAGAAACTGTGTCAATAAATCTCAGAAAGCACATTACTTCATCCAAAAACTGTTCAGCACGTGTATCTAACAGTAAGGATTTCCTTAATATCATGAAATACAGTGTTCGGATTCCACAGACCACCTGCAAGCGTCTTTTCGGCTCCTCCCCCATGAGCCAAGACCCTGCAGCTGGGTACCTCCCTCAGCCACCGGGGTCTCTCCCCACCTTCACTTCCTCACAATTTATCTGCTGAAGTAATGGGATCCTCTGTCCCAGGGTCTCCCAAAGGTGACCTCTGGGTCTGCATTCCCACAGTGTCACTTAGAATATCCCTAATGTTTCCAGGAAACTGGAAGCTGGATAAAGTCCACTGGTGAGATTTAAGCACATAAAGCCTGATCGTCTCTTTAAGTCAGCAGCCTAGACTGCATCACACCTTGGAACTCAGTCTCTACTGAAGAGAAATTCTCTCTATAAAAAGAATCTTCCTTTCCTTAAATATGTTTTCCCTGAGGTATAGGCATAGTTCATACAAGTAAATGCTTGGATCTTACTTTTTATTTCAAGTTTTCAAAATAGTAAGTGGGTTCCCTAGACTCTTCTAGGACTGGGTGGCTGATGGACGAAAAGGGGAGGGAGATATGGAGGGCAGCTTTATATTCCCCAATGTCTAGGTTCTGATGAGCCACGCTTTGAGTCAGAGAAAACACCAGAAAAGTGCAGCAGAAAGGAAAAATGCTCCGTTCTGACCACAGTTAGTCAAGAAAGTAGATACCCTGGTCTAAATTTCTCTTATACTTTAGCTTTTTGGGTTCTGGTATGTATTCTTTGGTTTACAGTTAGCAAATCTTTCTGGCAAGCCAGATGCTAATTGCTAAGGGAAAATTTGACAAAACTTGAAAAAAGCAAAAAGGTTTTTTGCCTTTTAACAAAAGTAATATGTTGGTTTTTCCTTCCTCCTTCAAGTGGTAAGTTAAAAAAAGAACACTCTGCAGAAAGAGTGTGATCTTGTTTCTCAAAAAAACTTACGATATAAATTGTATGTGTGTGTGTGCGGAAAATTAAAAAGTGTGAATGCATGGTTTCATACATTTTATGAGAAACTGAAGGGAGAGTGTAAATAAACCATTTGCACTAGTTATCACAGGGAAACCAGGGTACAGAGATCGAAACAACTGAGTCTTGATCTGTTTATTGCAACAAACTTGCGTTGCTTTCCAAACTGAAAGTGATGACTTTGAGCATCAATTTACACGCTACACAGTTTTCAAAGCCCCAAAATGATGGGAGATTCCTTTATTTCCAGACACTGAAAGACCATCTCTGCCATGATAAGCTAGCACAGAGACAAAGGAGAATTTCCCAGGCCTCCGTGGGCACTGCTGATGGGCTGATGAGTTAAGTGACAGAAGTCTACAAAACCACATCAGCCCCCGAAGGATAAGTGATTAGCTAACACCTTTTATTTTGCACAGAAGGAGACCCTCAAAGGAAGAAGTGACCCTCTTTTTATAGGCAGACAATAGGCCCTATATATCAGAAAGGTATGCACTATTGCTTTGAAATGTTTCCATTTGCTTTCCATTTTTTTTAAGAATTTCCAATGTTTCCATTTTTTTTCAAGAATTACAATGACTTAAATTACTAAACTCCCCACAGACTATACAGTCCATGGGATTCTCCAGGCCAGAATATTGGAGTGGGGAGCTGTTCCCTCCTCCAGGGGATCTTCCCAACAAAGGGATCAAACCCCAGGTCTCTCACATTGCAGGCGGACTCTTTACCAGCTGTGCCACCAGGGAAGCCTGGTATTTAATTTAAATAAGGTTTAAAACCTTTTTTAAGAAATAAAGCAATTTATGGCTATTTATCCAAATGGCTCAACCAAAAAGCTACCGCAACTTCAGTGACTGAGTCACTGCAGAAACTGGAGGAAGAAAAGGTGACAAGAAGGAAGGCAGAAGCTGAACTGATGAACAGGTCATGCGGGCCCCTGCCACCCCGTGGGCTCCGATTCACAAGAAGGTGGGAATTCACTGAAGACCACTGCACAAAGGTACGTAAAGATAGTCCTCTGAACTGTGACAGATGGATTCAAAATGAACCCGACTCCAACAGACAAGGGGATATTAATTCTGAACCTTTAAACGAAAATTTAAACATATCCTGCAGACACTGCTGCTGCTGCTGCTAAGTCGCTTCAGTCGTGTCCGACTCTGTGCGACCCCAGAGACGGCAGCCCACCAGGCTCTGCCGACCCTGGGATTCTCCAGGCAAGAACACTGGAGTGGGTTGCCATTTCCTTCTCCAACGCATGAAAGTGAAAAGTGAAAGTGAAGTCGCTCAGTCGTGTCCGACCCTCAGCGACCCCATGGATTGCAGCCTACAGGCTCCTCCGTCCATGGGATTTGCCAGGCAAGAGTACTGGAGTGGGGTGCCATTGCCTTCTCCGATCCTGCAGACACAGAATTCGAATATAGACTAGTCTGAAATCTACCCACTAGGCAAATAAATACCAACACAGCACACAGTATAACTACCTTTTTTGGAGATGCTGTGGGATCTTCGTTCCCTGATGACCATGGACAGAGCCCATGCCCCTGTTTGGAAGCTCAGAGTCCTCAGCACTGGACTACCTTTTTAAGGAAAAAAGAATCAAAGAACTGTAATGATTCCAATAATACTAATGAAATCGAAGGATGGTTCTCCTACATACCGTGTGCCTCATTCAGATGTCACCTGTCAATCACATCCTTCCTGCATCCCTGGTCTTTCCATCACAGCAACAGTGTTTCATTGAAGGATCAACCCTTCTGGAGTTCAGGGTTTCTTTTGGGAGTGATAAAGATATTCTATATGTGATAATAGTATTGGTTGCTCAATTCTATGAATATTGTAAAAACCACTGCACTGAACATTTTAAACAGGTGAATTGTATGGTATGCAAACTGTATCTCAAAAAAACTATTACAAAAAGAAAAAAAAACAGGGTGTACTTAGTCCTCTATAAACATGCTTTTTACAGAAACAAACATATAGACTAATTCATGCTTTAAATGGGATTTTGACTATAGAAAGATGACACTTTCAAACAAGACTGCAGAAAAAGGACTTTGATGAGGTAAGTACACAGAGAAAAGCCAACTCTGTCTTAATTTCTTACACAGGAAAAGTGACAGAATCATTCTCTAAATTCAAGTAAATTTCAGCTTAATGCATGAAAAAGTACATTGTGTATTACAAATCTACTTATTGACATTAAATATGCAGCTTTTGTTTTTTTTAGCTTTCAATTTTGAAATTTCAGACCTACCAAAAAAAAGTCATAAAAATCACATGAAGAATTCCCATATATCCCTTCATCTGCACGCTCCAAATGTTAAGATCATTCTCTACTGTAATATTAGCAACCTACTAAAATGACATAAAATGACAAAATGATACAACAGAAGAAACGAAAAAAATTATTAAAGAAGAGTTTAAGAGATTAAAGAGATTTCCATAAATCCCAAGGTTTCTTGGAGGCAGGATGAGACCAGAAGTCAACATGGGCCTTAATGGCAATACACTCTTTTAATGGCTTCTTTCTGGCTAATTACTAAAAGGGAATCCCAACTGCACCTGTAGACTGAATGCAGCTGCCAGGTGCTGATCACAAGATGCCCTAGAAGGACGCACTGGGTCCAGGAAATGAAATCTCCCTGCTGTCCTACAGATAAGAGTCAGGGGCAAATATACCACTTGCTGCAGTCATAACCACCCTGGTACCAAATGCCTTCAACCATGCAACACACAAGAGGATCCGTCAGCATGCAGCACGCCTTCAATTCACACCACAGTACCGGTCAATTACGTCTCCATAAAGCTGGAAAAGTCACTTGTGCAACTACTGAAAAATACAAGATACCTACACTTCACCTTCAAAGATTCATACAAGCATGGGCAGGGATCCTGGCATCTTAGGTTAAAAAAATCCGTGAAAAAAGCATGCTTGAACTCTCATAACAACACTTAAAATTCCTTCCAACAACTTGGAAAAGGATTAACCGGGTTCTCATTGACATTTCAAGAAACAAGGTCTTACATCATAATCACTTTTAGCAAATAACTGTATACAGGAACTTGACTTACGTATGAACTGACTACAGCTTTTGCTTTCAGTACTCACTGACGATTACTTAATGGCCCTCACAGCTGAGCATCTGAAACCCCAAAAGCAGTTTCTATTAGTTTCCCAATCTTCTGCCTCCTCAGGACACAAATGTCAACCTGAGGCCATGGTGTGGAAACTTTCAAACAGGCTCACAGAGCTCAAAGGGAACAGCAGCTTTAGGGGCCGTCTTGTGTGGTCTGACGGCCTGCCCCGCCCCCGGCAAAGACCACTCAGCAGAAACGGGCTTTAAAAGCAGCTCCTCGCAATCCCTATCAAGCTACCAACAGTATTCTTCACAGAGCTAGAACAAATAATTTCACAATTTGTATGGAAATACAAAAAACCTCGAATAGCCAAAGCGATCTTGAGAAAGAAGAATGGAACTGGAGGAATCAACCTACCTGACTTCAGGCTCTACTACAAAGCCACAGTTATCAAGACAGTATGGTACTGGCACAAAGACAGAAATATTGATCAATGGAATAAAATAGAAAGCCCAGAGATAAATCCACGCACATATGGACACCTTATCTTCGACAAAGGAGGCAAGAATATACAATGGATTAAAGACAATCTCTTTAACAAGTGGTGCTGGGAAATCTGGTCAACCACTTGTAAAAGAATGAAACTGGACCACTTTCTAACACCATACACAAAAATAAACTCAAAATGGATTAAAGATCTAAACGTAAGACCAGAAACTATAAAACTCCTAGAGGAGAACATAGGCAAAACACTCTCCGACATACATCACAGCAGGATCCTCTATGACCCACCTCCCAGAATATTGGAAATAAAAGCAAAAATAAACAAATGGGACCTAATTAACCTTAAAAGCTTCTGCACATCAAAGGAAACTATTAGCAAGGTGAAAAGACAGCCTTCAGAATGGGAGAAAATAATAGCAAATGAAGCAACGGACAAACAACTAATCTCAAAAATATACAAGCAACTCCTACAGCTCAACTCCAGAAAAATAAACGACCCAATCAAAAAATGGGCCAAAGAACTAAATAGACATTTCTCCAAAGAAGACATACAGATGGCTAACAAACACATGAAAAGATGCTCAACATCACTCATTATCAGAGAAATGCAAATCAAAACCACTATGAGGTACCATTTCACACCAGTCAGAATGGCTGCGATCCAAAAGTCTACAAATAATAAATGCTGGAGATGGTGTGGAGAAAAGGGAACCCTTTTACACTGTTGGTGGGAATGCAAACTAGTACAGCCACTATGGAGAACAGTGTGGAGATTCCTTAAAAAACTGGAAATAGAACTGCCTTATGATCCAGCAACCCCACTGCTGGGCATACACACTGAGGAAACCAGAAGGGAAAGAGACACGTGTACCCCAATGTTCATCGCAGCACTGTTTATAATAGCCAAGACATGGAAGCAACCTAGATGTCCATCAGCAGATGAATGGATAAGAAAGCTGTGGTACATATACACAATGGAGTATTACTCAGCCATTAAAAAGAATACATTTGAATCAGTTCTAATGAGGTGGATGAAACTGGAGCCTATTATACAGAGTGAAGTAAGCCAGAAGGAAAAACATAAATACAGTATACTAACGCATATATATGGAATTTAGAAAGATGGTAACAATAACCCGGTGTACGAGACAGCAAAAGAGACACTGATGTATAGAACAGTCTTATGGACTCTGTGGGAGAGGGAGAGGGTGGGAAGATTTGGGAGAATGGCAACGAAACATGTAAAATATCATGTAGGAAACGAGTTGCCAGTCCAGGATCGATGCATGATGCTGGATGCTGGGGGCTGGTGCACTGGGACGGCCCAGAGGGATGGTATGGGGAGGGAGGAGGGAGGAGGGTTCGGGATGGGGAGCACATGTATACCTGTGGCGGATTCATTTTGATATTTGGCAAAACTAATACAATTATGTAAAGTTTAAAAATAAAAAAAAATAAAAAAAATAAAAAATAATAAAAGCAGCTCCTCCAGGCTCAGGGACCAGAGCCGCCTCTGCAAACCCTGCTCACAGCCGCCTCTGCTCACAGTTCTTACCACATCCCCCAACATCCTCTGTGCATGTCTCTCTCCCCGATCATACCTCTTTGAAGACAGGAATCCTGCCTTAACTCCTCAGACTCCCTTCTCTCAATGTCATTCACTCAAAACTGTTTGCTTAACAAGACAGTAAGGACACAAACAAAGTTGATTTTTTTCTTGATTATTGTATTTGTTCAACAGGGACTTATTTTAATGCCTACTGTGTCCTGTACCATGGGTAAAACAAATGTATGAGAGTAACACCTTTACAGAAAGTAGTTCCATCTTGTTTATCCTTAGGAATTTGGCACCTGTGGCCATGTGCTCTAATTTTGTCCTTAAATATTCCAGTCATATTCACAAAAACATTAATTCAGGCCTCAGCTCTCTGATCATTTACCTAATTATGTCAAAGTGCCTCTTCTCTCTGCCTGGATCAAGTCAACACGTCCCAGATTTTCTCTACGATCAATAAATTGAGAGAGAGAGAGAGAAGGCCTTAAAGGGGTCACGTTGTAAACTACCATTGCCCTCAAGAAACTCGGTCTAATCTCACGAGGAACTCTCATTCTCTATCACCTACACTGTTCACTGTTCCAGAATGTACTCAGATAAGTACAAACCTAAGGTTTGAGGATATTTTCGTTATTATTATGGAAGCTCCCCTCTAATGTAACTGAGCGCTATAAATACACAGATTAATGATAATCCACCTGAACTGACAGTGACTACAGTTCAATAATAGGAAGTCGCCCACCCATCTAACCACCTGTTCCTTAAAGGCAAAACTTTTTCCAGCACAAGCACACGTGCACACACACACTTACACGCACATACACACACAGACACACACACGCGGTCCCAGGTGCCCTGCAAAGACGCAGGGACACAGTCCCGGTCTGACCACTCCTGCCTGGACAGGAGAGTCAAAGGGAAAGTCGCTCAGTCGTGTCTGACTCTTTGCGACCCCATGGACTATACAGTCCGTGGAATTCTCCAGGTCAGAATACTGTCATGGGCAGCCTTTCCCTTCTCCAGGGGATCTTCCCAACCCAGGGATCGAACCCAGGTCTCCCTCACTGCAGGCAGGTTCCAGGAGCCTCTCTGAAAATCACAGCCCAACTGTCCTGCGCCCCCCAGTGGCTACACTGAAAAATGCAAGTCAGCAGGAGCAAAGCAAGCAGCACCTCTTCAAGACCACTGTAACAGCAATAGCGCGTCTTCTCCTGCCCAGACACCCCCTCGGGTCACTGTCCCCTGCCTTTGGTGCCATCACAGGCTGGGCCTGCCTTGCTCCCCGGCACCGCTGGCCTGGGGTCTCGGGCCGCAGGCTCAGGCCTCTGCTCCCCAGCCAGCCGCCCCATGGCTCCCAGCAGTTTGAGGCCAAGGACCCTGTTTCATCCAGCTTCGTACTCCCAGCAAGCACACTCTCCAGCAGAGAGGAGATATCCAAATATTTGTTTTTTTAAAAAGGGGAAGAAAACTGGGACAGAAAGGAGGGAGGAAGGATGTTAGGGGAGACGTGGGGCAAGGGAAGAAGCAGAAGACGACAAATTCAGATCCAGCAAAAATGCACGTGACCGCCGGCCCCGGACGGACAGAGACTGCTCAGGCCCTGGGCCCGGCTCATCATGCGCAGGCAGCTGGGGTCCACACTGCAGAGACCCCGTGACCCGGACACCCCACGGCCTTGCCCAAAGCTCCTCAGGTCGGGGGGGGAAGCACCCACTTTCACTGACACGGGACTTTCCAAAGCCAGGTCTCCACCGCCTTTGCCATCTTACACCTCCTCCATTTGGGGTTTAAAAAATAGTCTTCACTTCACAGATATGAACAGATATGGACACCGAAATGCCATCACTTAGTACTTGCGAGTGTCCTCTTCAATCACCATCCTAGAATTATAGTAAGACGTCACTGCACAAAGAAATTAGGCAAGACTTACGACTTCCAAGAAAAGGGGTGAATCCCAACCAACCATCTGGCAGAAAGAATACAGGCCAGAGACCTATGCCAGGGCATCAAGGGAAAGGCCGTGGCACCAAGGGATGTGCAGAAGGCTGGCACGCAAACGTGAGGACTGAGTTGGGGCAGAGGTGTAAGGGGAGAAGTCAGCCAGCCTCGAGACCAGAGCCACAGCGGTAGAGAAGGACACATTCTGAGACCTGACGGTGTTTGGAGGCAACACTAGACAGACCCCAGTTAGAGAAACTACCAGTGTCTGGAAGAAGACCCTCGGGGTCTCAGTGAGACTTTAATTCCTGATCCCTGACAACCGGTAGGAGGAAACTTTCCAGAACTGAATTACAACAGCCTCCTCCTCGTCGACTTTCTTCAGCAGGAAAAAAGGCATCTGTCCACTCAAAGAAAAACACCTAAACTGATCACTTAAAAACACCTGCCAGATACAGAGAACAGATCTGTGGTTGTCAAGGGGGAGGGGGATGGTGCAGGGAAGGACTGAGAGTCTGGGGTTAGTCCATGCAAACTGGTACATACAGGATGGATAAACAGGGTCTGCTGTAGAGCACAGGGAGCCAAATCTATTATCCTGTGAGAAACCAACCACCCTAGTGCAGAGTTCCAAAGAATAGCACAGGGAGATAAGAAAGCCTTCCTCAGTGATCAACACAAAGAAATGGAGGAAAACAATAGAATGGGAAAGACTAGAGATCTCTTCAAGAAAATCAGAGATACCAAGGGAACATTTCATGCAAAGATGGGCTCAATAAAGGACAGAAATGGAATGGACCTAACAGAAGCAGAAGATATTAAGAAGAGGTAGCAAGAATACACAGAAAAACTATACAAAAAAGATCTTCAATACTCAGATAACCACAATGATGTGACCACTCACCTAGAGCCAGACATCCTGGAATGTGAAGTCAAGTGAGGCTTAGGAAGCATCACTATAAAACTAGGGGAGGTGATGGAATTCCAGTTGAGCTATTTCAAATCCTAAAAGATGATACTGTGAAAGCGCTCCACTCAATATGCCAGCAAATTTGGAAAACTCAGAAGTGGCCAAAGGACTGGAAAAGGTCAGTTTTCATTCCAATCCCAAAGAAGGGCAATGCCAAAGAAATGTTCAAATGACTGCACAATTGCACTCATCTCACACGCTAGCAAGATAATTCTCAAAATTCTCCAAGCCAGTCTTCAACAGTATGTGAACTGTGAACTTCCAGATGTTCAAGCTGGATTTAGAAAAGGCAAAGGAACCAGAGATCAAATTGACAACACCCAATGGATGATCAAAAAAGCAAGAGAGTTCCAGAAAAACATCTACTTCTGCTTTATTGATTACGCCAAAGCCTTTGACTGTGTAGATCACAACAAACTGTGGAAAATTCTTCAAGAGATGGGAATACCAGACTACCTGACCTGCCTCCTGAGAATTGTGTATGCAGGTTAGGAAGCAACAGTTAGAACCAGACATGGAACAGACTAGTTCTAAATCAGGAAAGGAGTAGGCCAAGGCTGTATATTGTCAACATGCTTATTTAACTTCTATGCAGAGTACATCATGCAAAATCCCGGGCTGGATGAAGCACAAGCTGGAATCAAGATTGCCGGGAGAAATATCAATGACCTCACATACACAGTTGACACTACCCTTATAACAGAAAGTGAAGAGGAACTAAAGAGCCTCTTGATAAAAGTGAAAGAGGAGAGTGAAAAAGCTGGCTTAAAACTCAACATTCAAAAAACTAAGAACATGGTATCCAGTCCCATCACTTCATGGCAAATAGATGGGGAAACAGTGGCTGACTTTATTTTGGGGGGGCTCCAAAATCACTGCAGATAGTGACTGCAGCCATGAAATTAAAAGACACTTGCTCCTGGGAAGAAAAGCTATGACCAACCTAGACAGCATATTAAAAAGCAGAGACATTTCATTGCCAACAAAGATCCATCTAGTCAAAGCTATGGCTTTTCCAGTAGTCATGTACGGATGTGAGAGTTGGACCATGAAGAAAGCCGAGTACCGAAGAAGTGATGTTTCTGAACTATGGTGTTGGAGAAAACTCTTTAGAGTCCCTTGGACTGCAAGGAGATCCAACCAGTCCATCCTCAAGGAGATCAGTCCTGGGTGTTCACTGGAAGGACTGATGTTGAACCTGAAGCTCCACCACTTTGGCCACCTGATGTGAAAAGCTGACTCATTTGAAAAGACCCTGATGCTGGGAGGGATTGTGGTCAGGAGGAGAAGGGGACAACAGAGGATGAGATGGTTGGATGGCATCACCGACTTGATAGACATGAGTTTGAGTTAGCTCTGGGAGTTGGTGATGGACAGGGGGGCCTGGTATGCTGCAGTCCATGGGGTCACAAAGAATCAGACATGACTGAGTGACTGAACTGAGGAACCAACATGAAAAAAAATAGGAAAAAGAATGTGTATCTGTATAACTGAGTCACTTTGCTGCACAGCAGAAATTAAAAGAACATTGTAAATCAGCAAAACTTCAATAAAACAGAATGAAAACACCTGAAACAGTTCCTCTCAGAACTTACTACATTTGGTTTGGGATCTCCTGTTTTTCGTGAACTGCTTGCGGGCAGAGAAAATCTAAGCGTAGCTACTTGTCCTGCTCAGCTGGGCACACACACCACAACTTCCCAGCTCCAGAACCTGCCAATCATGACCACTGCAGAAGTTAAACCTCGCATTCGAAGATTCACTAACTGAAGCACCATTCCACGTTTGCTGAAAATGTACTCACCTCAGACTTTTAAGTCAAAGGCAACTTACTTCTTCAAGGTAGAAAAATATCTCTTTTTATAGATAAATCACGACAAAGGCAAATACCATGATGCCCAGATCCTCAATGTCATTGACAATTCATTGCCTCTTACAATATTCATTCTTTTGACACTCATTTGATGCCTGCTGCTGCTGCTGCTAAGTCGCTTCAGTCATGTCCAACTCTGTGTGACCCCAGAGACGGCAGCCCACCAGACTACCCCTTCCCTAGGGTTCTCCAGGCAAGAACACTGGAGTGGGTTGCCATTTCCTTCTCCAATGCATGAAAGTGAAAAGTGAAAGAGAAGTCGCTCAGTCGTGTCCGACTCTTAGCGACCCCACAGACTGCAGCCTACCAGGCTCCTCCGTCCATGGGATTTGCCAGGCAAGAGTACTGGAGTGGGGTGCCACTGCCTTCTCTGCATTTGACTCCTACTACATGCCAAGTCCCTACCAGCCCAGGTAATGGGATACACAGGTGGGTAAACCGATCTGCTTTGAAGTCCTGGCTATGGTGTTGCTCTGGAAGACAGCACCATGAACTTGCTAAAGTCTGAAGTCTCTCATTTCAGGCACACGGGCCTTTCTCTGTCATTGCCGCATTTCTCTTTTCATCATCCTTACACTCAGGGAAATCCCAGTTCTCTTAGCTGAGACACACAGTGGGCGACTTGTGTTCAGAAAGTCTAATGAATCAGTGGTTCTGCTTCTACTTTGACTCAGCTGCTGCTCCTAAGCTACTCGTAAGTCACACAGTCAGGAAAACCTACTACCACACAAGCAGCTGCACCTTGTCAGAAATCAATACATCTGTCCAATATTAATCTTGGTTTGGTTTGGATTTTGACTTGATCTTACAAGGTCCCAGTGGGACCGAACGGACTGGCACTCAGCCTCCTTCCACATAACTAATGCTCTGCACATCACCGTATCATTCACTCACTTATTCATTTTTTAAAATGAAATGTATTGAAAACCTACAATGTTTTATCTGCTGAAGACATATTAGTCAACAAAACAAAGAACTCTGCTATTTGGAATTAAATTCTAAGCAGAGAGAGAGAATAAATGATAAAAATAACAAGTAAGTACATAAGGTTTTGAAGGTGATGACAGTTATGAAGAAAACAGCAGGCTAAGAGAGGCTGAGAGAGTATAGAGTTTAAAGGAGAGAAAGGGGGCAAGCTGAGATCTCAGATAAAATGACCACAGGATCCTTGGTGGGAAGGTTGCATGTGAACAGGACTTGAAATAGACAAAGGAGCATCAGCCCTGCAGACCTGGGGGGAAAGACATTCAAAGCCAGGAAAGCAGCCCAGCTCAGGACTTTCAATGTGACCCTCACCGCAATCGGAAAACAGAGGTGGGACTCGGGCAGAATAACAGATCAGACTGGAGCTTTAAAAGATCACCACAGCTGCCATATTGAAAAGCTAGTACTTAACAAAGAGCGTTTAGCGAGTGCTGATTTTTCCTTTGGCCGCGCTGGTGTGTCTTGTGGGGTGCCAGCTCTCCGGTTGGGGCACACAGGCTTGGCTGCCCCATGGCAGGGGGAATCTTAGTCCCCCGACCGGGGACAGAACCACACGGCCTGCACTGGACCACCAGGGAAGTCTGCAAGGGCTTATTCTTCAGACACAAAAAATCATTCCAGCCCAGGACAGCCAACATAATCCTGAAAAGGAACAAGGCTGAAGGACCGACATCGTCAAGACGGCGAGGTGGTGGTGAGGAAGCAGACAAGCAGGTCAATGGAAATGAACAGGGAACCCAGAAATAGAACAACACAGATCTTGACAAAGCAGCAGAGACAACCCAGCAGGGAAAGGATAGTCTTTGCAACAAATGGTGCTGGAACAACTGGACACTCACAGGCAGAACAAGTGAATCCAGGCACAGATGTCTCACAAAAATTAACTGAAAATGGATCACAGGCCTAATGTAAAACTACAAAACTTCGAGATGATAACATGGAATAAAATCTGGGTGACTATGGGTTGGGTAGATGACTTTATAATAAATAACTTTATAAATAAATGATGACTTTATAAATAAGACAGTCCCTGAAAGAGAAAAGCAGTAAGTTGGACTTCATTAAAATCAAAAACTTCTGCTCAGCAGAAGATACTGGAACGAGAAGGAAAGGACCAGGCACAGAATGAGAAAACATTTGTAAAATATGCATTTGAAAAAGGCCTTTTATGCAAAATAGACAACAGACTCTTAAAACTCAACAAGAACTAAACAAACAACCCAAATGAAAAGTAGCAAAAGGTCTGAAGAGGCGCCTCTCCAAAGGAGATGTACAGATGGCAAGTAAGCGCATGAAAGGATGCTCCACGTGGCATGTCATCAGGAAACGGCAGAGCAGGACAATGAAGTATCCCTGCACACCTATTCCAATAGCCAAATCCCAAACACCAGACAACTCCAAGTGCTTCGAAGAGGGTCAACCAACAGAAATCCCCAGTCGGTGTTGACAGAAAGGCAAAAAGCAGAGGCACTTTGGAAGACAGGTTAGCGGTTTCTTACCAAGCTAAACACAGTCTTATCATGCAAACCATAAACCATGCTCACAGACATTCACTCAAAGGAACTGAAAACTCATATCCACATACAATGTGCACATGAATGTTTATAGCAGCTTCATTCAGACTTGACAAAACTCAAAAGCAACCACGATGTCCTTCAGCAGGTGAATGAATAAACATCCATCCAATGGCGTATTATTCTGCAATAAAAAAAAGTGAGTGAACAGGGTAAAAATTTATTCTTTTTTTATTTTTGATGCTAAAAAAAGAAAAAGAAGGAAAAATGAGGGACTTCCCTGGTGGTGCAGTGGCTAAGACTCTGTACTCCCAATGCAGGGGGCCCAGGTTCGATCCCTGGTCAGGGAACTGTTAATAGACCCCACGTGTCACAAGTAAAGACTCCACAAGCCACGACTAAGAGCTGGTGCAGCCAAATAAATGAATCAATGTTTTTTTAAGGAAGAAAAAGTGAGCTACCAAGCCAGGAGAAGACAAGGAGGAAACTTAATAGTATATTGTTAGGTGAACAAAGCCAGTGTGAAAGAGCTACATGGTTCCAACTATGGAACATTCCAGAAAAGGCAGAGATATTGAGACAAAAAAAGGCCAATGAGGGCAGGGAGGAAGAGAGGGATAAACAGGTGGAGGACAGGTGATTTTTAGGGCATTTGTCAGACCCCAAAGAGCTTTACAACACTTTAACTATTGACTGTGCTTAATAATAATATAGCCATATTGGTTCATCAATTAAAATCAATATGCCACACTAATACAAAATGTTCATTGAACAATAAGGAAAACTGGGGAGAATAGGGTATGTGGGAACTCTCTGGACCTTATGCCCAACTCTTCTGTGAACTTAAAACTACTCTAAAAGCCTATTCATTTAAAAAATTATCCCTGCCCTCAAAATGCTTACTCTCATTTATTATCCACTTTCCACCCACTTCCAAAATGGAGTTCAGATGAAATACACAGATAAGGGATCTAAAAGTAGAAATAAAATAACAAAAGCCATGAGAAAGGCAAGCAACACAACTATTACACAACTTCAAGCAAAAGAGTTCCTTTTCAACATTCCTTCGCTGACTTCCCTCCACCAAACCCCACCACATCTGTCATCTCTCCACGCACCGATCTGCCCGTCACAGCACCTATTGCAGCCGTAACTTTCCAGGTGTTACAGCACCTACCCCAGCCGTAACTTTCCAGGTGTAACAGCTCCTACCCCAGCCGTAACTTTCCAGGTGTCTAACGATCTCATTGACGCCTGCCCACGTCAGACTCCATAAGAGCTGGTGAAGGAGTTAGAGGGAGCCACAGTAACCAGGAAGCGTACATCTGCAAACAGACTAAGGTGCAGAAAAGTTCAGCAATGAAAAGTTTCAACTTAAAACTGGCAGAGCCAGGATTTCCACACCTGGACTGTTAGACCCCAAGGCTGAGTGGTCTCGGTGTTACACGAAAAGTATGACGAAATTTTTGTGCTATATGTTCCCTTCAAGCTGTCAGAGGTAGCAATACAATAAACATAACACACAGCTGTAAGACAGATAACCAAAGTGACCTTCTATTCAGCACAGGGAACTCTATATCCTCTAACTTATACAGGAAAAGATTCTGAAAAAGAGTGGATTCAAGTATATGTATAACTGAATCACTTTACTGTACACCTGAAATTAACCCGACATTATAAATCAACTATACTCCAATAAAAATTTTTAAAGAATAAAATAAACACGACTTAGTGGTTAAGGTAGAAATCAGCCTAATTTAACCAAAAAAGACCATAACTGCTCCTAATTTCAAAGCCAGTCAATAAATTAAAACCCGGAGTGTGAGACGCCCTATTCCATCCCCTGCGTCTCCCCAGAGCTGGGTCTACTACCGATGGGACATACCCCTGGCGGCAGAGCGCATGACTCTATCTACTGAGACCTGTGACGTAATGAGGATTTGAAAAGACGAACTAGACTGCTACCCGCACTGGTTTTTGCTGCACCCTTAAAATGGGACTCTGGGTAAAACCTGCCATCTTTAAACATGGAAACAAAGAAATAACCAGCCAGGAAACTGAATTATTGAGGAGTAAGGTAGGAGCTGGAGAAAGGAATGCTCTATTTATAAAATCTCTCTGGACTTTATATGCACACAGCCTTAGAGCTACCACATCCCAGAATAATTTAACTTTTAAAAGGACTCTGGCCATACAATTACCAGGAGAGATCTTAACAGCATTCCTGTTAGATAATAAAGTCTCTTCAAAAGGGAAGAGAATGATAAACATTACCTAGGAAAACTGGGTATTATTTTAGAAGCTCAGAAATTCTCTTCCACAGGGCCCCCAATTTAGACAAACACTAATCCTCACACCAGCTATGTGACTAAAATTGTCTGCAAAGAGCAGTTGTTCAACTGACGTTGTGGCTGCATCTGTAATGTCATAGTTAAAAAATGTGGTGTCATTTAAGGAGACGTTAGAATTTTTTGAACCTAGAGAAGTAAAACATCTAAAAACATTAAATTGCAAAAACTGTTATTTCTAGCAATTCTAAATATATAAATAATCATCAAAGAAGTACAAAAACTCCGGGTCAAAATATTCAAGTACGTGTTTTGGTTTTAAGTTTTTATGGGAAAAATGCTGAGACTCCGTTTTCAGAAATGTAGAAATATCTGCACACAAACTACACATGCAAAACAACAAAATCCATCACAACTAGAGGACAAAATTGCAGTAAACACTGAGTGTCATTAATAGTTGGGGATCGTAGGTTTCTCCAAGAATCTGATAAAATCAGTGGGCTTTCTTCCAAATGCACACAGAAGGTGAAAACGAACACAAAATTTTACCTACATCCTTAAGGAGGGTATGACCTTTTAACCTCTGCTTAAAAACTTCAAACCTGGAGAAAAATCCCACTGCAAGATTATGTCAGAGTCACAAGGCTCCTGCTCTGGCCGGTGAGCTCATGGGACAATGACTTAAACATAAAGCGAGAAATACTCCAGCGAGAAAGGAATACCAACACGACTAATAAAACGCACTCTGAAAGGGAAATCACAAAGGAAGCAGGGAAAAGCTGCACCTTATACCGTGGGTCAGGCTATTTTAAACACAAGCACTGGGCCAGGCGAAGAGAGCTGAGCCATCCGAACCTCAGCACTTACATAGCATAATTTTAGATGTTTAGTCAACTTCTGTTCTATAAGCACTTAATCCTTTGGTAAAACCAAATGTCAGATGCATATATTAAGAGACATTGGGTAAATTTTCAGTATAACATCTGAATTCTTTTACAGCAAGGAAAATAAAATTCACAGAAGACTTAATTTAATAGCTGAATCATGAGAAGTTGCTTGCGATGCTGTTTTTATACAATGACGCTCCAATGTGCTGGGGACCGCAGGCTGGGAGGCATGGCTGAACTGACCCTCCGCAGCCCTGCCTTGTCCGCTACTCACTCTGCAGCCTCCTGACGCTGATCAAGGCACTGCCTTGCAGCCTCTCTAGTCTAAAAGACTATAAAATTAAGAGAATGAACAACATGCTCTTTAAAACTCCAAAACTGTTTTGATTTTCATTCCATGAGGACATCACAAGTGAACAATGAGAGTCAGTGGAACAGAACAATCAGAATCACGAATAATTCTGTCCCGGGGGACTACGCTGGCAACACAGACAGGGGCCAGAGCGCCAGAAGGCATAGCCAAGGCGTGTGTCTCTCGGCCACTGCGGTGGCCGCCCCCATACAGTACCCCTCAGGGTCACCCCCGTAGTCCCCGTTTCTGGGGTTCACACCTATACAGTCTCTTCCGTCATGGGATCACCTACACAAAGCAGAAACAACATGTCTCTCTGGGGTCAGAGCATAGACGACAGGGCCCCCCTGCAGGGTCCACTCTCTTCCCCCACCCTCCTCAGTCTCCGGTGGCCCCGCTGCGAGCACCTGAAGCTTCCAGACAGGTGAGCACAGAGGCTTCCAGGGACAGGTGAGCACTGTGGCTTCCGGGGACAGGTGAGCACTGGGGCCTCCAGGGACAGGTGAGCACTGAGGCCTGGGGGCAGGGACCCACGGCACCGCAGAGCCTGGAGACCTGGACGACAGACTCCCAGCCGAGCTATCCCCAGACTCCTGGTGAGTCAGTAGAGAGTGACTGTTCAAAGCTTCTAGGGGGTTGAGTGATTTGTTATACAGAACACTGCAGCACCACGGATGGATCTAGAGATGATCCCACTAAGGAAGTCAGATGGGGAAAGACAGACACCATATGATACAGCTTATACATGGAATCTTAAAAAATGATACAAATGAACTTCTCTACAATAGAGAAACAAACTCACAGACAGAGAAAAGAAACTTATGGTTACCAAAAGGGAAAGGTCAGGGAAGGAATAAACTAGGAGTTCAGGATTAAAATATACACATGACTATATATAAAATAGATAACCAACAAGGACCATACAGCACATGGAAATATATTCACTATCTTCTAATAATCTATAATGGAAAAAACTCTGGAAAAGAATATAGGTACAGATATACAAATTCTAGAAAAGAATATGTATCTACATAAATATGTAGATATATATATCAGTCACTAAGTTGTGTGTGACTTTTGTGACCCCATGGACTGTAGCCCATTTTGTCCATGGGGTTTCCCAGGCAAGAACAATGGAGTGGGTTGCCAGGGATCAAACCCAAGTCTCCTGTATTGCAGGCAGATTCTTTACTGCTGAGCCACCAAGGAAGCCATATATATAATAGATACATTTTATATATATATATATATATGAAACTGAATCACACTACTGTATACTTGAAACCAACGCAACACTGTAAATCAACTACACTTCAATAAAAACTTTTTGTTACACAGTAGATCAGAACACTGGTACCGCTATCTCCTGGGCCTTACAAGCGATTGGTCACCAGTGAGCTTTTCTTCCCGGGTCATCCAGTATAACCGCCCCACACACGCTCCTTCACTTCCTCTCCCCCGCCTAGACCTGGCTCCCCTGTATCTCACCACTACAAACGCCACAAAAGCCCACACCCAACACACAGAAGGCTGCTTTCTACACACCTCTGAACCAAGGACCCCAAGCTCAAATGTACACAGGAGACATGCGGGCAGGGTCAATGGCCATGGGGAGGTGGGCCACATTCAAGGCGACAGGGTGAGACCTGCTTCAGGGGCGTCTTCCGCTCAGCTTCTGCCAACTGTCACCATGGACCCCGTGGGCCCAGAATTACTGGATGGCCTGTTCAAGAGGAGCGTAAACTCTGAATTTTTAAATAAAATCTCCCAACTTCTACATATTGGTTTAAAACTTTATAGCAGTTCATGAGATATGCTCCCTTATTCAGCCTGTGAGCTACCAGTTCCCAGTGTCCACACTGGATGACTCTTTCTCAAATCTTTCTCTTATCCACATTCCCCTGCTCACAATCTCCAACCTACCAGCTGCCTAACTGAGACAAAGTCACTCTGCAAGCTTTGACACACCTCTTCCCAGGACCCCTGCTTACCCCTTCAGTACTCTGCTCTCCTTCCGAACGTCCTATGTCAGCAGACAGACCTCCCAACTCTCCCTGGAAGAAGCCTGCACCTCCCAGTCCCAAAGTTCTGGTCCACGGCCCATCCATACCCCATCCATGTTTAAAACCAAACTAGACTCATGAAGTCAGTCAAAGAAATGTCATACCCTTACCACTCATATGTAGCATCTACTTTTTAAAAATGATAAAATGAACTCTTTTACAAAACAGAAATGGACTTATAGAAAGCAAATTTATGGTTACCAAAAGGGAAAAAGTGGGGAGGAAATAAATCAGGAGCTCAGAAAGGATACACACTATTATATAGAAGACATATACATACTCAATAATGACCAACTCTATAGGCCAGGGAACTCTACTCAGTATTCTGTGATAACCTACAAGAGAAGAATCTTTTTAAAAAATGAATATATTATGTGTATGATTGATTCATTCTGCTGTATACCTGAAATACAACACTATAAATGAACTATACTCCAATAAAATGTTTAGAAACTAAAAAAGTAAAACCAAACAAAATGCCACTTCCTCCAGCAAAGCCTCCTGACTCCCAGCCATCTTCCGAAGTCCTGCAGCAGAGAACTGTGAGGATATTAATGCAATCATCAACCTCAGATCAGGTCAGTGACTCTCAGTACCATCTTGAACTTGCATTTGAACTTGGCATATTCACTCAGCTTTTCAAACCTGAGTGAAACCTGTACCTTGTTCAGGTTTTTTTTCCTTGGGCACCAAAATCACTGCAGATGGGGACTGCAGCCATGAAATTAAAAGACGCTTGCTCCTTGGAAGAAAAGCTATGACAAATTTAGGGTATTAAAAAGCAGAGACATCACTTTGCCTACAAAGGTCCATACAGTCAAAGCCATGGTTTTTCCAGTGGTCATGTACTGATGTGATACTTGGACTATAAAGGCTGAGTATCAAAGAATTGATACTTTCAAACTGTGGTGCTGGAGAAGACTCTTGAGAGTCTCTTGGACAGCAAGATCAAACCAGTCAATCCTAAAGGAAATCAACCCTGCATATGCACTGGAAGGACTGATGCTGAAGCTCCGATACTTTGGCCACCTGATAAGACAGCCAACTCACTGGAAAAGATGCTGATGTTGGGAAAGATTGAGGGCAGGAGGAGAAGAGGGCAACAGAGGATGAGATGGTTGGACGGCATCACCGACTCGATGGACATAGGTTTGAGCAAGCTCAGGGAGATGGTGAAGAACTGGGAAACCTGTCACGCTGCAGTCCACGGGGTCGCAGAGTCAGACACAGTGGAGCAGACAACTGAACAACAACAACAAATACTGTTCAGGAATGATTCTGTGATATCGTATGTGCGACACTCTGCATTCAGCGCATTCATAACCAAAACGTGCAGAAGTCCTCACTTACTGAACTGTGTTCTAAAGATTATACAAAGACGAGACACAATCCCTGACCTCAAAAAGCTCACAGATTCTTAGGAAAGGGAGATGCAAACAGCGTGATCGCTGCTGAGGGTCACAGATGCAGCAACAATGGAGCTCTTTCAGGAAGGAAAGAAAGAAGCGATTACAGCTGAATCACAGCTACAATGAGGCACCTCACACTGGGCAGAATGGCAATCACCGGAAAATCTACAAACAGCAAACGCTGGAGAGGGTGGGGAGAAGAGACAATCCTCCGACACTGTCCGTGGGGATGTAAACCGGTGCAGCCACCATGGAGAACAGTACAGAGGCCCTCAAAAAACTGAAAATAGAGCTATCATATGAACCGGCAATCCCACTCCTGGGCATCTATCCAGACAAAAGTAATTCAAAAAGATACATGAAACCCCAAAGTCCACTGTGGCACTATTCACAACAACCTCACAGTAATCAAGACACGGAGACAACCTGAATGTTCATCGACAAAGAAATGGATAAAGATGTGGTACAGAGAGACAGCGAAGTATTACTCAGTCATAAAAAGGAATGGAACAATGCCATCTGCAGCAACGTGGATGCACTGAAGTGATCATACTGACTGAAGTCAGGAAGAGAAAGACACCACATGACATCACCCACATGGAGACTCTAAACTACGACACCAGTGCGCCTATCTATGACTCAGAAACATACGCCAAGACACAGAGGACCGACTTGTGGTCGGCAGGGGGAGGGACGGAGTCCACATTAGCAGATGCAAACTATTGCATACAGGATGATGACGAGCAAGGGCCTACTGTGCAGCACAGGGAGCTATGCTCAGTCCACTACAGGAAGCTACGCTGGAAGGAGTATACAAAGAATGTGGGTATACATATACATATACACATACACACACGTGTAACTGACTGCTGGACAGCAGAAAGTAACACAACATTGGAAATCACCTATATTTCAATTTTAAAGAAGGTGATAGCTGAGCTGGGCTGGGACTAGTCAACAGTTACCCCCAATAAAGAAGCCTTCCCAGCCTTGCTCAGCCAGGAGGAGGCCTCTGGGCACTGCCCACTTTGCACAACTGGGGCATCCCTGCATCCCATCAGTGATATAAACTGCTTTGTTATTTAACCTCAAATGTCTCATTCTTACCTCTAAACAAAACTGTAACCATCACAATTATCCATATAATGGGTGCCAGGAACTATTACACCTATTAACTGAAAGCCAGTCTAACATTTTATGATTCCAAAATACCAGAACCACTCTTAAACCAGAAGATTTCAAAGGCCCAGTGCTGAGATCTTAGTTTCTCAAACTGTCTCCAAAAAAAGGCGCCAAGGCTCCTGGGAGAAATGGATGATTCAAAGGGTGGGGCAGGGAAGATACAAAATAAGCCTAGAACATTCAGTAACATCAGAACAAAAGAAAGTGCTCAAAAAACAAGGCAGGGAGACGGGTCAAAGGCATACAGACACACAGCTCCTGAAGGACCTCCTAGCAGTTAACAGCTTTTAATTTTCTGAGTGAAAAAGAGAGCTCTGAACTTAAGCTTTATACTAAGACTTTATACTAAACACTAACCTAAGCTGTTGTTTTTCTTTCGGGGGGAGGGGGTCTGCCCTGGGTCTTTGTTAGGGCATGCGGGCTTGGTTGCCCCTCAGAATACGGGGTCCCAGTTCCCGCATCCCCTGCGCTGGAAGGCAGACTCTTAACCACTGGACCACCAGGGAAGTACCCTAAACTACTCAATTTTATTTTGAAAAGCTTTCGAAAACCTTTCTTGCTCACTAAACCCCCTTTATCACATCCAAAGATTTTATTTTGAATAGCATTACAAAAACAAATTGTCTCTTCAAAGGTCACAGTCAAATCAAGACCTGGAGGAAAGTAAGTTTCGAGGTTATACACACTGTGACAGCTTCATCTGAAATGCTAACAGTCAGGGGAGCAGAACATCCAGGCAAATACTAATGTGCACTCACAGGGTCCCTTATGCTTTACACAGTAAGTTACTAGAAACTGAGAATGAAGGCCTTCCCCTGGTGGTGCACTGGCTAAGACTCTGTGCTCCCAGTGCAGGGGACCCAGGTTCGATCCCTGGTCAGGGAACTAGATGCCACATGCTGCAACTAAGACCTGGTACAGTCAAATAAATAAATATATTTTAAAAAGTAAATTAAGAAGGAACCCTGTTCATCTTTAAGCAGAGATGAGCATGTACCTTTACCGCTGATTGTTTTTTCCTTGAAAATGGCCCCCAGTACTTAACCTGAATGAACTGTGGTTTCTCTATACAAACTGTCATTGGCAGGGAATTCAACTGAGAAACGTAAGGCCTAAGAAAACAAGGCACCCATGTCTTCAGGAGAGCCAGCAACTAGCAAACCCCTTGTCCAGACTTTAAACCAATTCAGAAGTGGAATAAAACAGATGAGCACTAAGAGCAATACTGCAACTGGACAGATACGAGGGGAGAGGCGAGAAGGCAAACAGGAGCCCAACCGGGGACACTGACCACCCCCAGCTCAACACGGACGGATACGAGGGGAGAGGCGAGAAGGCAAACAGGAGCCCAAGCTGGGGACACTGACCACCCCCATCTCAACATGGACGGATACGAGGGGAGAGGCGAGAAGGCAAACAGGAGCCCAAGCTGGGGACACTGACCACCCCCAGCTCAACACGGACGGATACAAGGGGAGAGGCGAGAAGGCAAACAGGAGCCCAAGCTGGGGACACTGACCACCCCCAGCTCAACACGGACGGATACAAGGGGAGAGGCAAGAAGGCAAACAGGAGCCCAAGCTGGGGACACTGACCACCCCCAGCTCAACATGGACGGATACGAGGGGAGAGGCGAGAAGGCAAACAGGAGCCCAACTGGGGACACTGACCATCCCCAGCTCAACACGGACGGATACGAGGGGACAGGCGAGAAGGCAAACAGGAGCCCAACTGGGGACACTGACCACCCCCAGCTCAACACGGACGGATACGAGGGGAGAGGCGAGAAGGCAAACAGGAGCCCAACCGGGGACACTGACCACCCCCAGCTCAACATGGACGGATACAAGGGGAGAGGCGAGAAGGCAAACAGGAGCCCAACCGGGGACACTGACCACCCCCAGCTCAACACGGACGGATACGAGGGGAGAGGTCAGAAGGCAAACAGGAGCCCAAGCTGGGGACACTGACCACCCCCAGCTCAACACGGACGGATACGAGGGGAGAGGCGAGAAGGCAAACAGGAGCCCAAGCTGGGGACACTGACCACCCCCAGCTCAACACGGACGGATACGAGGGGAGAGGCGAGAAGGCAAACAGGAGCCCAAGCTGGGGACACTGACCACCCCCAGCTCAACATGGATGGATAAGAGGGGAGAGGCGAGAAGGCAAACAGGAGCCCAAGCTGGAGACACTGACCACCCCCAGCTCAACACGGACGGATACGAGGGGAGAGGCGAGAAGGCAAACAGGAACCCAAGCTGGGGACACTGACCACCCCCAGCTCAACACGGATGGATACGAGGGGAGAGGCGAGAAGGCAAACAGGAGCCCAAGCTGGGGACACTGACCACCCCCATCTCAACATGGACGGATACGAGGGGAGAGGCGAGAAGGCAAACAGGAGCCCAAGCTGGGGACACTGACCACCCCCAGCTCAACACGGACGGATACAAGGGGAGAGGCGAGAAGGCAAACAGGAGCCCAAGCTGGGGACACTGACCACCCCCAGCTCAACACGGACGGATACAAGGGGAGAGGCAAGAAGGCACAGGAGCCCAAGCTGGGGACACTGACCACCCCCAGCTCAACATGGACGGATACGAGGGGAGAGGCGAGAAGGCAAACAGGAGCCCAACTGGGGACACTGACCATCCCCAGCTCAACACGGACGGATACGAGGGGAGAGGCGAGAAGGCAAACAGGAGCCCAACTGGGGACACTGACCACCCCCAGCTCAACACGGACGGATACGAGGGGAGAGGCGAGAAGGCAAACAGGAGCCCAACCGGGGACACTGACCACCCCCAGCTCAACATGGACGGATACGAGGGGAGAGGCGAGAAGGCAAACAGGAGCCCAACCGGGGACACTGACCACCCCCAGCTCAACACGGACGGATACGAGGGGAGAGGTCAGAAGGCAAACAGGAGCCCAAGCTGGGGACACTGACCACCCCCAGCTCAACACGGACGGATACGAGGGGAGAGGCGAGAAGGCAAACAGGAGCCCAAGCTGGGGACACTGACCACCCCCAGCTCAACACGGACGGATACGAGGGGAGAGGCGAGAAGGCAAACAGGAGCCCAAGCTGGGGACACTGACCACCCCCAGCTCAACATGGATGGATAAGAGGGGAGAGGCGAGAAGGCAAACAGGAGCCCAAGCTGGAGACACTGACCACCCCCAGCTCAACACGGACGGATACGAGGGGAGAGGCGAGAAGGCAAACAGGAACCCAAGCTGGGGACACTGACCACCCCCAGCTCAACACGGACAGATACGAGGGGAGAGGCGAGAAGGCAAACAGGAGCCCAAGCTGGGGACACTTACCACCCCCAGCTCAACATGGATGGATAAGAGGGGAGAGGCGAGAAGGCAAACAGGAGCCCAAGCTGGGGACACTGACCACCCCCAGCTCAACATGGATGGATAAGAGGGGAGAGGCGAGAAGGCAAACAGGAGCCCAAGCTGGAGACACTGACCACCCCCAGCTCAACACGGACGGATACGAGGGGAGAGGCGAGAAGGCAAACAGGAACCCAAGCTGGGGACACTGACCACCCCCAGCTCAACACGGACAGATACGAGGGGAGAGGCGAGAAGGCAAACAGGAGCCCAAGCTGGGGACACTTACCACCCCCAGATCAACAGACTGACCCCCCAGCCACAGGCAGTAGGTGCCCCTGGGGTGGAGGGGTGTGGGTCCCTGAGCACTTGCAGCCGGGGGGCCACTTCTCATCAGAAACTCACCAGTCAGGCTGGGGCCTCGGCCTCCGCCCTCTGAAGAGGGTGTCCCCACCGCCAGAAGCAAGCATCAGGCGTGGGAATAAGCATCTCCCCCACTAGGCAGCAGGGAAAAAATCATCATTTTGCTGCATCTTGTTAGGTATCATGAAAAATATTTTTAAATGCACGTGAAAGTCTAGCCATTTAAATACGCACATTCCTTGGCTCAGGATTTCACGGCCAATTTATGCCACAGATGTCAAAGCAGAAGGACTGAGTCAGTGTGAGAAGTGGTTGATTCCATCGAACTGGGGGTCTTTCCTTTCTCTCTGCCTCCTCTAAACAACACCATGAATTAGAACAAAAGGAAAACAAAACTGTCCAGGGTCTTATTGTGCAGAACTGAGGCAGGAATACAACAGAAGGATTGCAGAAAAACAATATACACATGTATGTACATAACTGACTCATGTTGCTGTACGGAAGAAATTAATACAACACTGTCAATCAACTATACATCAATTTTTTTTAATCAAAACAAAAGGATTACAGATCTGGTGGCCTACTGATGCGTGCTAAGCTGCTTCAGTCGTGTCCAACTCTTTGCAACCCCATGGACTCTGGCCCACCAGGCTCCTCTGTCCATGGGATTCTCCAGGCAAAGATACTGGAGTGGGTTGCTATTTCCTACTCTAGCAGATCTTCCCAACCCAGGGATTGAAGCCACACTTCTTATATCTCCTGCACTGGCAGCTGGGTTCTTTACCACCAGGGCCACCTGGGAAGTCTTTGCTATTCTTAGATACATCTTGAGTTAAAAATGTTCTAGGACTGGGATGCCTGGAGCGTGATACCAAGAGAAAGAATAATCTGGAACTTCAGGGCTTACAATAAACAGAGAAGTCAGCATACAGTAGGTCTTTGGCTTTTGTATGGGCTTCTCTGGTGGCTCAGATGATAAACAATCTGCCTGCAATGTGGGAGACTTGGGTTCGATCCCTGGGTTGGGAAGACCCCCTGAAGAAAGGCTACCCACTCGGTTATTCTGGCCTGGAGAATTCCACGGATTATATTTAGTCCATGGGGTCACAAAGACTTGGACACGACTCAGCAACTTTCGTTTTCATATATATATGGCTGCTGCTGCTGCTAAGTCACTTCAGTCGTGTCCGATTCTGTGCGACCCCATAGACAGCAGCCCACCAGGCTCCCCCGTCCCTGGGATTCTCCAGGCAAGAACACTGGAGTAGGTTGCCATTTCCTTCTCCAATGCATGAAAGTGAAAAACCAAAGTGAAGTCGCTCAGTCGTGTCCGACTCTTAGCGACCCCATGGACTGCAGCCTACCAGGCTCCTCCATCCATGGGATTCTCCAGGCAAGAGTACTGGAGTGGAGTCCCATTACTTCATGGCAAATGGATGGGGAAACAATGGAAACAGTGACAGAATTTATTTTCTTGGGCTCCAAAATCACTGCAGATGGGACTGCAGCCATAAAATTAAAAGACACTTCCTCCTTGGAAGAAAAGCTGTGACAAACCTAGGAAACCCATTAAAAAGCAGAGATGTTACTTTGCTGGCAAAGGGCCGTATAGTCAAAGCTATGCTTTTTCTAGTAGTCATCTATGGATGTGAGAGCTGGACAATAAAAAAGGCTGAGTGCTGAAGAACTGATGCTTTTGAACTGTGGTGTTGGAGAAGACTCTTGAGAGTCCCTTAGATAGCAAGGAGATCAAACCAGCCAATCCTAAAGGAAATCAACCCTAAATATTCATTGGAAGGACTGATGCTGAAGCTCCACTACTTTTGATACCTATGGCTAAGAGCCGACTCATTTGAAAAGACCCTGATGCTGGGAAAGATTGAAGGCAGGAGGAGAAGGGACGACAGAGGATGAGATGGTTGGGTAGACTTAACCATCCATCTGACTCAATGGACACGTTTTTGAGCAAACTTCAGGAGATGGTGAAGGACAGGGCAGCCTGGTGTGCTGCAGTCCATGAAGTCACAAAGAGTTGGACATGACTGAGTGACTGAACAACAATAACTAGTTGGCAAGTTCTTATTCACTGAAACACTGAAAATTTTAAATTGTAAAGCACCATCGCAGACTCAGAACTATGATAAAAACAACATTCTTGTATGATTGAGTTACCATGTACCAGGCATTCTTCCAAGAAGTCTAGATGCAGTAACTCATACCCACCTCACAACAACTCTCTGAAGTGCACGCAGTGACCCCTCCCATTTATAAGTAAGGCATGAGGGTGCTCCAACTCTCAGAGCAGAGATGGTGCAACAGATCTGGCACCTGGGCTGCGATAGTGAACGTGCCTAAGATAAAGGCACCTGAGGTATAAAAATGCTCTGTTCACAGAAGTTAAATTTCAGATGAGTAAACTGATGGATGCTCAGAGAGATACAGTAATTTAACCAAGGTTACTTAAATCAAGACTTGAGGTAGAAGGTCAGTCTTCTCCAAAACAAACTAGACTAAATGCTTTGCATTCCTAGACACTACACAAATTGAAACAAAATAGCTTAGTTATTTTATGAGCTTGAGTATTTCATTATTTAAGACTGGTTGCAATTCTCATCAAAGTTAGCATGGAAAAATATAAAACACTGTAACATACACCACAAAAGATAAAATTAGACTCCCATCTCTTCAGAATGAAACTCAGAGCTCACAGAGAAGCAGACTAATTTACTCATGGGCATTTTGATCATCTTATCTGAAGATTATTAAAGACCAAATAAATGTCAGATTTAAAAAAAAAAAGGCGGGGGAAGAAAAAGAAGCATGGCTATAAAGAGGTTCTAACATGGAATTGTTTAATGACTTTCTCTGTATGGGTGAGTAATGTTAACTTGATAAAATGAATATTAGAAAAGAAAGGCAACTTTCATGACATATACATCTAAACAACATTTAAATTTAATTAGGACAGTCATAAAGATGCTACCAAGTTTTTCTTCATCAAATATTTTGAGAAGCAAAAGTTTATGAAATACGGAATTGTATATAATACTCTTCTATTAGTTGGCATCCAACTTTTGAAAAAAGGGCTAGAATAATTTACATGATCAAGAGACCCCCTCTCTCTGCGATTTCCCTGGTGGTCCAGTGGTTAAGAATCCACCTGCCAATGCAGGGCACACGGGTTCAACCCCTTGTCCAGGAAGACACCACAGGGCACGGAGCAGCTAGGCTCCTGCACCCCAGCTCCTGAGGTCCGGAGTCCGCTCACCACAGCTGGAGAGCAGCTCCCGCACGGCGCAACTAGAGAAAGCCCACGCAGAGTAACAGACACAGCGCAGCCAAAAATAAAACTAAACAAATCAATTAAGATAAAAATTTAAAAATTAAACCAAGACTTTAAAAAGGGAGAGAGAATTCATCTGTTACAGTGGCTACAGCATAATCTGTAGTTAAAAGAACCTGAGTTCTGTCGTTTATACAAAGAACATAAACGTTTTCAAGTGTTAACAGAATCAAGGTATTCGTCAATCAAGTTTTATCCCCACAACCAATAGAGAGCTGCACAGCCAACAGAGAGCTGGATCTCTGTTTCAATAAAATGATGGACGCACCATAATCTAACCAATTCTCTAAAACTGAGCAATCAGAATTGCTTCCAACTTTTCATTATTATTATCAACAGGGCTGTAAACTAATACCCTTGTTAAACATTTATGCACAATTTTTGCCTTGTAACAAATTCTTGGAAGCGAAATCTCAGTTAACATGAATATGTACGTTGTCCTGTGGAAAGATTGTATCACTTTTAGTCTGTGTATCTTTTACTCTTTTATCTTTTAGAAACACTGAAATAGCACAATATAAAATACATGTAAGTCTACACTAAATTTTTAAATATGTGTATATAATAACCATACATAGACATAAATGTTAGTATATGTTTATATATACATAAATGTCTATTATACAGACAGTATCTTGTAAACTATTGTGCTTTTTATTGCAGTAAAAGATTTGTAACATAGAATTTACCATCTTGACCATTTTTAAGGCTATGGCTCATTAGTGCTAAGTATGTTCACACTGCTGTGCAGCCAGTCCCCAGAACCTTTTCCTCCCAGACACTTCACTCATTAAATGATGCCTCCATTCCCGCCCCCAGCCCCAACCCGGCCCACCATCCCTGGTAAGGACCCTTCTACCTTCTGTTTCTGTGAATTGCATTGGAGAAGGAAATGGCAACCCACTCCAGTGTTCTTGCCTGAACCCCAGGGACGGGGGAGCCTGGTGGGCTGCCGTCTATGGGGTCACACAGAGTCGGACATGACTAAAGCGACTTAGCAGCAGCGGCCACCTATAAGTGGACGAAGACAGCATCTGTCTTTCTGTGACTACCTTACTTCTCCCGGCATAATGTTCTCAAGGGCAGTCCCTGTTGTCCCAGATGTAGGACTTCCTCCCTTACTAAAGCTGGTCATATCCCACTGCCTGTACAGACCACATTTTGTTTATCCATTCTGCCATCGGCAGACACTCAGGTTGCTCCCAGCTCTCTGCGACTGTGAGTGGTGCTGCCGTATAAAACACAGTGCCTGTTTACAAGCGTTCATCAGCACAGTGAGACTCTATGCAGAAGTCCTCAGCGCAAAGAACTCCGATCATTCCAGGAAGGAGGGTGAAGAATTCCCCGACACCTTCCACAACTTCCACTTACTGGCTAGACCATAATGTACCACTATGAGTGCACTGGAAAGAAATCACTCACTGGCAAGAAAAATTAATAACTGTTATCTCCCCTGGGTAGGGCTGGGATGAGGAAGTGTGCCCTCCCAGCGCTCAGTCCCTGGGCTCCCACACCGAGCATGGAGGTCAGGACCACCTGTGGGAATGGGAGCCCACCTCACCTGCCCGGACGAGGTTCGGGGCCCCAGTCCCCCAGCCCTGGCAGGGGTGCCCCCACCGTGCTCACGGCTGCCCCCTGGGGTTCAGACCCCACCTCTTAGAGATGGGCCCGCTGTCACACTTCCCGACCATGGCTTCACTGCAGATCCTTTATTTCTTCAGAGCTAGGACTTCGGACTTACCAGAAAATAAAGCTAAAAGGTATTTTTTTGTGTGTCTAACCCTCTGTGATTTCTCACTTATAGTGATGAAAGTGAAAGAGAACAGTGGAAAAGCTGGCTTAAAGCTCAACATTAAAAAAACTAAGATTATGGCATCTGGTCCCATCACTTCATGACAAAATAGATGGGGAAACAATGGAAACAGTGACAGACTTTATTTTCTTGGGCTCCAAAATCACTGCAGATGGTGACTGCAGCCATGAAACTGAAAGACACTTGAAAACCTATGACCAATCTAGACAGCATATTAAAAAGCAGAGATGTTACTTTACCAACAAAGGTCCATCTAGTCAAAGCTATGGTTTTTCCAGTGGTCATGTATAGATGTGAGAGTTGGATCATAAAGAAGGCTGAGCGCCAAAGAATTGATCTTTTTGCTATGGTGTTGGAGAAGACTCTTGAGAGTCCCTTGGACTACAAGGAGATCCAACCAGTCCATCCTAAAGGAAATCAGTCTTGAATATTCATTGGAAGGACTGATGCTGAAGCTGAAACTCCAATACTTTGGCTCCATGATGACTGACTCATGGGAAAAGTCCCTGATGCTGGGAAAGACTGAACGCGGGAGGAGAAGGGGACGACAGAGGATGAGATGGTTGGATGGCATCACCAACTTGATGGACACAAGTTTGAGCAAGCTCCAGGAGTTGATGATGGACAGGGATGCCTGACGTGCTGCAGTCCACGGGGTCAAAAACAGTTGGACGTGACTGAACTGAACTCTGGAGATAGTGGGTGTTATAATGCTCCTTTTACAAAAGGGAAACTGAGGCTCAAGACTGCATTCGCCATCTACTAAATGTCACAAAGTTTGAACAAGCCAATTTCAAATTTAAGTCTGTTAAGTTGAAAGTTTATGTTCTGTTCACTATTTTATTCACTATTTTACAAACTGGCTTGTTAATTCTCAGTCACTAACAACACCTACCATAGATTTTCTTTAAAAAAAACTTATTCTTCTTAAAATATCAAGTTGACAGACTTTGGGCAGCTTACCTTTTCTTCTCATTCAGAAATCTAGGGGAAAAAAAAAAAAACACATATCTTTTTCCTCCTTTTGGGCGCTCTCTAAGATGTCATCAGTAGCTAAATATATTTGCCCTGTATAATGACTTTGATTTGTTCAGAAAGAGACTACAGCTTGCGGTTGGCAAGCTGGAAATTAAACACATTTTACTACCTTATTTTCGAAATTACTCATGAACTGAAAATACGCCATTAACCACACTTCAGCAGGAAGAGAAGGGGACGACCGAGGATGAGATGGCTGGATGGCATCACGGACTCGATGGACGTGAGTCCGGGTGAACTCCGGGAGTTGGTGATGGACAGGGAGGCCTGCGTGCTGCAATTCATGGGGTCGCAAAGAGTCAGACACGACTGAGCGACTGAACTGAACTGAACTGAACCACACTTCTGGATGAAACAGTCTACAGCCATTCTAAGAAAAATAAAAGCCAGTTTGTACTAGTCCATTAAACCTGAGAACGTCCAGTGATTACAATGTTCAAACAAAAGAAAGCAGCCAGACCCTTTCCACAAATCTCTCCGCCCTGCTCGTGACCAACAATAGCAAAGACATCGCCCAAAAGGGGTGCTGCTGAACAGAGGGTAAACGATCAGCCTGGAAAATTCCTCCACACTGGGGAAGGCTGAAGGTGGGAGACAAGGAGCAGAGATACCTGGAGTGAAAATGTAACCAAGGCCAAGACAGCAGGGGGACGCAAGCAGCTGACTCTAAAAGCTGCCTTAGATCTGGGCCACCATTTATGCCTGCATCAAATCCCTCATCCTTTCATCTATTTCCAGTAGGCAGCCTGGGAGAGCCTCCAGACCTTGACACCGAATGAGGCTGGTAAGGATAAGATGTAGTAACAGAGGCGCTGTTCCATGAATATTGTAGGAAAGAGCAATTAGGTTATATACAAATGCTGGTAGGAACCAAAAGGTTACATCAGAAGAAGGTGAAAAAGAACCCCATGATATCAGATTCAAATAGTGAGCATCACTAATAAATTTATGACTTAAAAACAGGCTTCAGCACTATTTATAATAGCCAGAACATGAAAGCCACCTAGATGACCATCAACATGAAGACGGAGTACAGGTATACAATGGAATATTACTCAGCCATAAAACGGAACGAATCTGAGTCAGTTCTAGTGAGGTGCATCAATCTGAGCCTGCTATAGAGTGAAGTAAGTCAGAAAGAGAAAAACAAATATCATATATTAACACATATGTATGGAATCTAGAAAAACAGGACTGAGGAACGCATCTGCAGGGGACAGACAGAGACGCAGATGTAGGGGAGGGACTTGCGGTCACAGCGAGGGAGGGAGAGATTAGGACAAGCTGAGAGAGCAGCCCTGACAGGCACTGCCATGTGTGAAGCAGGTCGCTGGTGGGAAGCTCCTCTGCAACACAGGGGCCCAGCCTGCTCTGTGATGACTTACAGGGAGGGGCGGGGGGAGGGGCAGGGAGGGGATACACACACAATTACGACGGATTAGTGCGGTTATACAGCAGAAACCAACACAACATTCTAAAGCAATCATCCTCCAATTTTAAAAAGTTCTTTTTTAGTTTTAAAAGAATAAAATCCTTCTACGTATGCTATAATTTCCTGGGTCTATAAAAACAAGAAATCTCTAAAGAAAAAAGAAAACATCTATTTCCTAGCTACTTCCATTAAAAGGCCCTAAGAGCAGGGGTAACCAGATAACAATAAAGGCATCTAGCTCCCAGATCTCAGCTTCCAAAAACACATCCCCAGCAAAAGAAACCAGGACTCTTCAGATACCTGATTTGCAGATCTGGGGCAGAGAAAGCACAAGGGGAACTGGGAATATCTTGTGCCAGAAAACAGGGATGCCTCAAGATTAACAAGAACATGGTAAAAAAAAAAAAAAAAAAGCAGAAGCTGGCTGCAAGGGCTCCCACTAGCCAAACCTGGGACAATTTAAGCATCAAAAAGAATAGCAGTGGTAATGGGTTCTAACACACAGAGAAAAAAAAAGAATCCGTAAGTCAACAGTGACGTGTAGAAAAGAGCTGGCGGTGGGGGGGGGGGGGGGGGGGGGGGGGGGGGGCGGTGGGGGGGGCAGTGGTGAACGGTCTTCTGTACAGAAGAACACCAGCTAATAAATGAGGAAGAAACGATCAGTTTCTACAATAGCAATGAATCAAGTGAGGATCAAAATAAAAAATCCAGATTGCAGGACATTCCTTCAGATGACTGGCAAGGAGGGGTCTTTTCTAGAATAAATGAGACCAAAGATATATACCAATCAAACACAACCTGCAATCCTTGTCTGAATCTTGAGGTCCTGGGGGCCTAGGGGAGGGTGGGAGTGAAAAGTTGGGAAAAATGAGGGAAGAATGCCTATTATATATCAGACAGTATTACAGACACCTTCTTAGGGATGAAGACAGTATGCTGATTATATAAGAGAAATTCCACATTCTGAGGACATATGTGATGACTTAGGGACAAAGTACCTAATGTATAAACAATGTTTAATGGTTCAGAAAAAATTAAAAATAAAGAGACAGCATACAAAGGCACCAAAATGTTAATAATCGTTAACACTGAACCTAGATAACCTAGGTGAAAGGATACAAAGTGTTCACTTAATCCTTCTTTCAGCTTTTGTACAGATTTTAAGTTTTTGCAAATAAAATACAAGAAAAGCAAACTACCCAAAGAGAATTCTACCAACCAAAACAACCACATGCTTTTGAAGAGGAGAGAAATATTCACCAAAAAATGGAAGTTCCTGGTCCGTCTAAACGTTAAAAATCTAGCTTTTCTTTAGTTTAGCAAATCCGGCCTAATTTCAGACTGCTTTTTTCAACTTAAATGAATATGCAGTGAAGAATGTACACTTTGTCCCTGATAAGTAAGTCGTGACAAAAACTTACCCCCCCCAAACTATTTTTAGTAAAAGTTCCTTAAGATGCTGTTATCAATTCTTCAGAGGAAGAAAAAGGTCTTAAAATGAAACATCACAGAGTTTCTGCTTCAAACGTCTAATCAAAGAAGCCACATGCGTTGTAATTTCTAACTTTCCTTCGTGACACCTGGGTGAGGTAGAGCTGACACTGAGAAAGCAGAAATGTTTAAAATGCCAGTGCAGGCAATGAGTGATTTCAGGAGAAGATGCAGGCGGCGCTTGTGGCAAAGAACCCGCCTGCCAACGCAGGACACGTAGCAGATGTGGGTCCCATCCCTGGGTTGGGAAGGTCCCCTGGAGGAGGGCAGGGCAACCCACTCCAGTATTCTTGCCTGGAGAATCCCACAGACAGAGAAGCCTGACTGGCTCTAGCCCATAGGGTCACAAAGACTCAGACACAACTGAAGCGACTTAGCACACACACACCAGCTCTTCTGGTGAAAACCAACACAGCATTTTTAGGGTTTCTAAACTCAACATTTTATTTTAAAACCGGCTGTCAACCTGCACTGCAGCAGAAGAGTTTAAATAACTTTTCCAAATTTAACTCTTCAGTCCAACGAGTGGCAGCCAGATCTACTGGGAAAGAACAGCAGACACAAGGCCCTGCGAGGTCTGTGCAGACACTCAGACACCACGGAGGCCAGCGGGAGGGCTGCTGAGAGGGCTGGGGCTCCACGTGGAGCCATGACAGCAACCTGAGGCCTTTTATCGTCTAGCTTTCACTTTTCATAATCACAGGATTCGGTTCTGATCAAGTTGGGCAGCTCAACTCTGAGCTCACGTCTCCTCTCCTGAAAGCCACTACACTGACAGTGAGGGGATCTAATTTTAGGATCTCCTCCTACAAACAAGGAGAAAGGAAAAGGACTTGTTAAGAATAAGATTCAGGAACTGTGTTCAATATCCTGACAAATCACAAAGGGAAAGAGTATGAAAAGAATATATGTTTACCTGAGTCATGTGCTGCACAGCAGAAATCAACACCATATTGTGAAACCAACTGTACTTCAATACTTTTTTAAAAAAAGACAAGATTTGGGAGCCCAAAAGCAAAGGAACTGGTGATACCTGACCCAACAGATGAAAAGCTAGAGCCTCAGGCAGTAGCAGAGCATCCCGGTTCCTATCTGAAACCCTGCTGGACGCCCCCCAGAAGCTGACGGACCGGCAGCTCTAGAGGGGCAGGGGTGGTCTCTGAGGGAGGTGCCCCACCCTCCATGACCGCCGACCAACAGAGGAGACAGAGAGAGAGAGATGGGGTCTCTCGTCTTGGAGACACGGATGCCAAAGGCGGTGAAGAGTGAGGCCACACGAAAACCGGACACGCTCTTGGACCCGAAGATCATACTAAGCGAAACAAGTCACAGGAAGACAAGTATGTGATGTCACTTCCATGTGGAAGTTTTAAAAATGGTAGCAATGAACTTATTTACAAACAGACTCACAGACACAGAAAACAAAGGGAAAGATTGAGGGGAGGGATAAATTGGGAGCTGGGATTAACATTTATACCCTACTAGATATAAAGTACATAATCAACAAGGACCTATCGTACAGCACAGGGAACTCTGCTCAATATTCTGTAATAACCTACACGGGGAAAGAATCTGAAAAAGAGTGGACATACGCATATGTAACTGAGTCACTCTGCTGTACCCCTGAAGCTAACACAACACTGTCAATCAACCATGCTCCAATATTTAATAAAATTTTTTCAATTTGGACATCCTCCCACCTTCCGCCCACTCAGTTCCCTCATCAGCTGGAGCTGAAAACCATACTCTCTGAGGAAGCTGAGCGGCCCAGGAGAAACGGCCCTCAGACAATGACAGCAGGGACTCCCCACGCCCCTCTGATGCAATGGCCCAGCCAGATCATCAGAGCAAAGGCTAAAGCTGCCGTGTTGACCACACAGACAGAACCTCTCAGTCAGCCTTTCAACGTGAGCAGGTAAGCCACTAAGAGTGCTGAGGAAAGCCTCCAGTAGGGAAGGCGGGCACCGATACGAATGACGGGTTTTTTAAAACAAACTTGGAGGAAAGAGAACTGGGAAGGGAGATGGAAACTTAACAGAAAGTTACTGACATCCTTAGAGAGGAGGACAGATAAAAGTAGGAGGCCATCCACACCAGGAGGCACACGGAAAGATGCTCAACACCACCAATCATCAGGGAAACACAAACCAAACCTCAACGAGATACGAGACATACCTGCCAGAATGGCCACTGCCAAAGAGGCAAGAGGTAACAAGTATTACTATAGATGCGGAGAAAAGGAACCCCTCCTACGCTGCTGCTGGGAGTGTAAACTGGCGCCATGTCCATGGAGAACAGTGTGGAGGCTTCTCGAAAACCTGAAGTGGAGCCGCCATGTGACACGTCAAGCCCTCTTCTGTGCACACAGCTGAAGAGACTGAAATCTCCGTCCTGAAGAGATGTCTGCACTTACGTGTTCATTGCAATACTACTCACAACAGCCAAGACGTGGAAATAATCCAAGCGTCCATGAATGAAGAAAGAAAACGTGACATCCACTTATACAATGGAATATTATTCAACCATAAAAAGAAAGAAATCGTGCCATATGCCACAACACAGATGAACCTTGAGAGCATTAAAATAAGTCAGACAGGGAGAAACTACTGTGTGATCTCACTTACATGTGGAATCTTTAAAAAAAAAAAAAAAAAAAAACTCACAGAAACAGAGATCAGACTGATGGCTGACAGGGGTGGAAGAGATGGGGAGATACTAATCAAAAGGAACAACTTCAGCTATAAGATGAATAAGTTCTGGGCATCCAATGTAGAGCAGAGCGCTTACAGTCAACAACACAGCACTACATCCCTGACAGGTGCTAGGAGAGCAAATCTCTGTAAATTTATTTTGTTGAAGCATCCTTAATTTATACTATTGTATTAATTTCTGCTGTACAGCAAAGTGATTCAATTATACCTACATATACATTCTTTTTATATTCTTTTTCATTTCATTCTTTTTCATTATGGTTTATCAGAGGATATTGAATAGAGTTCCCTCTGCTATACAGTAAGACCTTGTTGATCATCCATTCTATGTATAATAGCTTGCCTCTGCTAATTCCAAACTCCCATCCCATTCTTCCCACTAAGAAAATAAATTTTGGTTTTTTTTAATTTTATTTTATTTTTAAACTTTACAAAATTGTAGAAAATAAATTTTAAATGTTATCACACACACAAAAAAGGTACCTATGCGAGGTGATAGATGTGTTAACTAACCTTGTTGTGGTAATCTTTTCACAATATATGTATCAAATCATCACCTTGTACACCTTAAAACTTACACAATGGTATATGTCCAATTAATATGATCTCAGTAAAGATGGGAGAGAAAGGAGTCCATAAAATAGAATATTCAGAACCAAGAACATAAACTTCTGGAAAATAAAAATATAATAAAGAAGAAAAACTCAGAGGGAGGAGGGTTCAGGATGGGGAACACATGTATACCTGTGGCAGATTCATGTTGATATATGGGAAAACCAATACAATATTGTAAAGTTAAAAAATTAAATTTAAAAAAAAAAAAAGAAGAAAAACTCAATGGAAACACTGTAAGATCAAACTGAGGAAATCACTCAGAAACCAAAACAAAACAAGAGAAAGTTACAGAAAATGGAGGGCTTCCCTGGTGGCTCAGATGGTGAAGAATCTGCCTGCAATGCGGAAGACCTGGGTTCGATTCCTGGGTTGGGAAGATCCCCTGGAGGAGGGAATGGCAACCCACTCCAGTGTTCTTGCCTGGAGTCCCCATGGACAGCGGAGCCTGGCGGGCTACAGTCCATGGGGTCACAAAAAGTCAGACACAACTGAGCGTCTAAGCACAGAAAATAGAAGATGGGAGCACAGGACCTACAAACAGTAGAAGAGGGAAACTTGAAGGAAGAAAATAAAAAACTTCCCAAATTTAAAGGTCATAAATTTACAGATTATTAGGACACTAAGCACCTACTGTAATGGATGAAGAGACCCCCATTACCGTGCATCATGAAAAGCCACTGTATTCTAGACAAAAAAAGACCTTGAAACAGGGGTTCTCAACTCTGGCTGCAAATCAGAACTACCAAGGAGCTTTCCAGAAATACCTATGTTTGGGCTCCAATCCAGACCAATTATTTCAGAATCTGTCATACTAGGATTTGGTCAAAGCTTGAGACTTCTTAACAGCAAAAGTGAAAGCTCAAAGACAACAGATCAGACTTTCAAAATTGTGAAAGAAAATTAACTTCCAACCTAGAGATTATTAACTACTTGTAAGCATATAACAAAAGCCTCCAGACTACTGAGGTCTCACAGAATTTATCCTCCCCGCCCCTTTCTCAGGGGAGAACACTGTACTGGGAGAAAAATTCTAACAACTGGGCAACAATCTGGGGATGGATGTGTGGTGAGTACATAGAAAATCGAGCAAAAAGCAACATGACTATTGACTCCAGGAAATGCAAAAGGTTTTCAAGGAAGAGAAAGTCATCACATTTATTCTGTGCTTCAGCTGTGAGCAGCATTTACTAAGTCACAACGCTGTGAACACAAAATACTGATCTGTGAACACAAAATACTAATGAATGCTATGATCAGCTCAAGAGGACAAGGGAAGTGGCGGGCCGTCTCTGCCGGCAGAAGCAGAGGGCAGGGTGGGGGTGTGAGGAGGGAGGGCAAGACAGAGGCTCACCCTCCAGAGAGCCCGGTGGACAACACGTGGACAGACTCCAGAAGTCCACCCAAAACCAGAGTCACAAAAAAGGCATGCTATGAGCATGGTAACTCTGCATCTATCATAACAGGAATTAACAGAAGATGTCTACAGTTGGTCTAGTCATAAAAATAGCAACATAAATATCTTACTTAGAGACCTGGAAGGAACCACCAGAAAAACCAAGACACGATTCCCGAAGGCTTCTAGGGACAGGAAAAGGGAAGAAGTGCAGGTGAAACTGCATTTTCATTATAAATCTTCTTTTCTGTTAGATTTTGTAACAGTGTGCGTATAATGTTTAAATAAAGCGTTTTTAAAATATTCAAAAAGAAGGCTTCTTTTTTTGGTAACTTGCTTTATTTACTGACATTAACTTCAGAATTAACTATGTTGACATAATACCAGCTCATACTTCTGATATGTGGCACTCACTGCCCAATTACACAACCCGATATTTATCCATTATAATACTGACGGGCACCTAGGTTACCACCAGTTTCCCTACTAAAAGCAACAGCACAATTTTTTAAAAAGTCTTATACCTACTTGCACACATGTGATAATGTGATATTTTCATCTGTTCAGTTGCCTGTCACATTTTTTTGTCTTGTGTTCTGTGCCCCCACCACCAAATTTTTAACTCTTTACATACTTTTTAAGCTGGTTTTAGAAAAGGCAGAGGAACCCAGAGATCAAATTGCCAACATCCGCTGGATCATCGAAAAAGCAAGAGAGTTCCAGAAAAACATCTATTTCTGCTTTATTGACTATGCCAAAGCCTTTGACTGTGTGGATCACAATAAACTGTGGAAAATTCTGAAAGAGATGGGAATACCAGACCACCTGACCTGCCTCTTGAGAAACCTATATGCAGGTCAGGAAACAACAGTTAGAACTGGACATGGAACAACAGACTGGTTCCAAATAGGAAAAGGAGCGCGTCAAGGCTGTATATTGTCACCCTGCTTATTTAACTTATATGCAGAGTACATGATGAGAAACGCTGGACTGGAAGAAGCACAAGCTGGAATCAAGATTGCCAGGAGAAATATCAATAACCTCAGATACGCAGATGACACCACCCTTATGGCAGAAAGTGAAGATGAACTAAAGAGCCTCTTGATGAAAGTGAAAGTGGAGAGTGAAAAAGTTGGCTTAAAGCTCAACATTCAGAAAACGAAGATCATGGCATCTGGTCCCATCACTTCATGGGAAATAGATGGGGAAACAGTGGAAACAGTGGCAGACTTTATTTCTTGGGCTCCAAAATCACTGCAGATGGTGACTGCAGCCATGAAAAGACACTTAGTCCTTGGAAGAAAAGTTATGACCAACCTAGACAGCATATTCGAAAGCAGAGACATTACTTTGCCAACAAAGGCCAGTCTAGTCAAGGCTATGGTTTTTCCTGTGGTCATGTATGGATGTGAGAGTTGGACTGTGAAGAAGGCTGAGTGCCAAAGAATTGATGCTTTTGAACTGTGGTGTTGGAGAAGACTCTTGAGAGTCCCTTGGACTGCAAGGAGATCCAACCAGTCCATTCTGAAGGAGATCAGCCCTGGGATTTCTTTGGAAGGACTGATGCTAAAGCTGAAATTCCAGTACTTTGGCCACCTCATGCGAAGAGTTGACTCATTGGAAAAGACTCTGATGCTGGGAGGGATTGGGGGCAGGAGGAGAAGGGGACGACAGAGGATGAGATGGCTGGATGGCATCACCAACTCGATGGATGTGAGTTTGAGTGAACTCTGGGAGTTGGTGATGGACAGGGAGGCCTGGTGTGCTGTAATTCATGGGGTCGCAAAGAGTCGGACCCGACTGAGCGACTGAACTGAACTGAACCGATACATTTTAAAAAATGAAACTCCAGCCTTCATTTGGATTTCAGTGGTATTTCCATTAATGTCCTCTTTTTGTTCCAGGATCCCGTCCAGAGGACAGTGATGCATTTAACAGTGCATTTACACATCTTGCCAGGGTCAAGGGCTGTTTCTCACTTATACTCATCAGAAACCTGTTTAAGCAATGCCAACTGTTAAACCAAAACAAAACAAATTTAACCTCTGAGCCCTTTGCTGTAAGATGAGCAATTATTATTGCTCATCTCGTTCTTTGAGGAAAACTAACAAGATTATGTTATGAAAAGGCCCTATAAACTCTGTTTTCCTACTGGGAGTGTGTTTGTTTATATGCATTATTCACAAGCTAGACAAGGATCAGGAATATCTTTTTTTATAAAATATTCAGAAAAGAATTAAAACCTTCCTTTCCCCCTAGATCATGCAACTTCACCCTTATTATAACATGGAGAAATCAAAGACTCTTGGTATATGCATAAAGGACTTATATATAATGAAATTTCTGAGAAACTCTTAAGTAAAAAAATTATAAATCTGGAGAAACGATAATAAAACTTAACTAAATGTTATAATCTTCCTGATACATGTCACATAATAAATCTTAAGGGAGAAACTAAAGTTGATTTCTAATTCTTAATATCCACTTCTATTTCTACTTCTTGATTATTTGTTTTTTCATCAATCTACTTACATTTTACATTTAGGGAACAGTCAGAAAATGGGTTTGAAAACCGAGCATTATAAGAAGAATTCATTATGACATGAATTACATAATGAGAACCATATTTAAATTTTAGAATTCTATAAATAGAATGACATTTTCTCATCTCCATGGACAATGAGGAAAAAATATCTTAACTTTACGGGTTCAATTACACTTATCTTAAAACTCTTAAGGAAAAAACTTAAACCAACCTTTTATTCTTTTTAATTTGACTTTATCATAGTTGACTTGCAATGCTACATTTATTAAATCAATCTTTTAAATTTGGTAACAAGCATCAACTCTGTAACAAAGATACTTTAACAAAGTGTAACATGTAATAAGAGTTCAATAAATATTTTTGTTTGGGCTTTAATACCACTAGTTTTGTGGATTTTTTTTTACAAAAAAACACAGTATATTCTCATAAAATCTAACCACTGGGAATTGTACCAAATATTGATTCTCTACGACTAGCTAGATCCTAAGGACCTCAGGACAAAGACACCGTTCACATCAAACATGAGCTCATGGGAACATACTAATGTACCTCAGAGAACCATGGCCTTATGTTGAGCAGCAAGACCTTTCCCCCGCTCTATACACATTACACTCATTGATATCCATGGCCAAGGGCAGGCAAGGGTCACCATGCGGCCTCTCGTAAAGGGGAAAATTGATGTCTCCTTTTCAATGGTGTTTGCCACCTGGCTCTCAGCCAATCCAACATAAACACCACCATTCATGAAGTGCTGGAAAACTCCGTCTTCAGTGAATTCCAGACTTTTGAAAAGGTCAAAATTCAATTTGAAAAGAAGAAAATCATTATATTTAAGAAGGCCCAGAACATAGAAATATCATAAAGTATAGTACAATGCTAACAAATGATCCAAAATACTCCACCGTACCGGGCATGAACATCTATGCCATGAGAGTGGCCATCTGCGGGGGGGTCTGTCTGCACTGTACCATCCCATTTCCTTCTCACAAAAATCCTGTAAGTGGATATGAACCACATTCTGCAGGTGAGGAAAGTGAATTTAGAGAAGCAAACTGCCAGAGCCAAATTATAAACTCTGGTCCTCTTTAAACACTACGGCCTATCCACCGCTAACTCAACAACACTGGGCAATGACATCAGCTGCTGGAAAACAGCAGCTATCTATTCCCTTTGGAAATACTTTTCAAATATATGCTGCAATCTTAGTTGATACTTTCTTTCTTTTCCAGGGGAAGTGTTTTTTATTTTCCCTTCCTTATTCGCTGTAATAGTGACATCTGTGAGTGCTCCGTCTCTCAGTGATGTCCGACTCTTTTTGTGACCCCATGGACTACAGCCCACCAGTTTCCTCTGTCCATGGGATTCTCCAGGCAAGAATACTGGAGTGGGTTGCCATTTCCTTCTCCAGGGGATCTCCCCGACCCAGGGATTGAACCCACGTCTCCTGCATCTCCTGCACTGTCAGGAGGATTCTTTACCACTGCATCACTTGGGAAGCAATATTGCTTAAAGACACCTTCTGTCTCTTAAGTGTTCAGGAGACTGCAAAATATAATAGAGGAGAATTTATAGGATCATCTTAAATTAAAATTTGTAAGATCATCTTGAATTAAATAATCTGAGTATAAGCAGCTTCTATGGAATTTCACCAATAAAATTATCAAACATCTACCAAATGTTTCCCTGACGATCAGAGGCAGAACTCCCTTTCAAAGGGAGAAAACCAGAAGGAAATGCCAATCCATTCCCTGATGTGACTCTTACAAGCAGACCAAGCTGACCCGCAAGTTGACACCCATCCTAACAGCAAGAGCTGAAATGCTGACTAACAGTATGGAGACCTTTAGAACATTCTAAGAGGTCACTGTCCTATGCTAAAGATTCAGGACATTCCCCAGGATGCAATGGGCTTCCCTGGTGGCTCACATGGTAAAGAATCTGCCTGCAAAGGCAGGAGGCCTGGGTCCGATCCCTGGGTCGGGAAGATCCCCTGAAGGGAATGGCAACCCACTCCAGTGTTCTTGCCTGCAGAATTCCATGGACAGAGGAGCCTGGCGGGCTTCCATCCACGGGGTCACACAGCGTGGGGCACGGGTTACAGACCAACACGTCACCTCAGCAGGATGCAGCACACAGGGATTTGAAGTCTTTAAAACAAGTTTCAAATAGTTGAGTGAGTGCTTAAGCTTACTTGATCCTCGATGCATAAATCATGTGTATCATGCAGTTTCTAAGGAAACAGAATCATCTGGGACAAGAGAAACAAACGAGAAGCCAGGAGTTGCGATTTCCTTTGCAGTCATGAGCAAATCAAATACCTTCCTTGTAACTCAGTGGATTTATGTAGAAACAAGGTAAAACAGGATCTTTGGAAAATCGGAGTCAATATTTGAATATATTGGGTTGTCCAAAAAGTTTGTTTGGATTTTTCCATTACGGCTTACGGAAACCCAAACAAATATTTTGGCCAATCCAATAAAATTTCCGTGATATTTTAATAAATAAAACTGAACTTGACATGACCTAGTATTGGAAAATAATAAAACCATGGAGTCAAAAGACTGTCTCTAAGCTACCACAGGAGTGATACCAACTCGTAAGTACAAACAAGGGCATTCACATTTAAAAAGAAAAATAACTCAGCACTTCCTATGTAAGCAGGATGATTAAAGAATGAAACAACTAGTTAAACCCTTGATCTGGCTAAATGATTTTCACTGAATGGAGCAAATATATGATGTCCTTCTTCAAAGAACTGGAATAAAATAGGCTGCCAGCATTTACTGAGAACCTGCCATGTTCCAGGGCTGTTCTGAGTTTCACTCAATGTAATCTTCAAAATATAAGACAAGGAAGCAGGCACAGATGGAATACATGTTTCCCTGGGATTACATGGTTAGGGAGCGGCATATTTTGTTCTAAAATAAATACTGAAAAATCAGACAGAGAAAGACAAGTATCATATGATATCACCTATACTGGAATCAAAAATACGATACAAATGAACTTATATATAATAACAGAAACAGACTCACAGACACAGAGAACAAACTTACAGTTACCAAAGGGGAAAAGGAGAGACAGAGAAATTAGGAGTATGAGATCAACAGATACACGCTACTATATATAAAACAGATGATCCACAAGGACCTACCGTATAGCACAGGGAACTATATTCAGCATCTTATAAAAACCTATAATGAAATCAAGAATCTGAAAAAGATAATACATATATCCACACACACACACATATGTGTGCATAATTGAATCACCTTGCTGTACACCTGAAACTAACGTAACATTGTAAATCAACTATAGTTCAATTAAATAAATAAAATTGCTACTGAACAAAACATAATAACATTTGATGATTCAGAAAAAAGTAAGAGTATCTTGTGCTAAACACAGAACACACTTCCTGAGTATGTGCACACAGGCAGACGTGAAAAAGGAGCCCCAAATCCTCCCCTTGCCCTGGGGTCCCTGGGAGGGAGAATGCCACCAGCGAAAGCCCCTCAGGCTGGGCAGGAGGGCAGGGTCTACCTCCCAAGCAACTGGCGTCCTGCATCCGGACAACCGGAAGGTACATGAAAACTACAAGCGGACTGAGACCACGTCAGATCACTTTCTACACCACCACTCACATCTTTAAAACATCTAAGAAGAAAAAAAACACAAATATCTCACCCTGCTGTCCCCCACTTTCTCATAAATGGGAAAATGTACAAATACATATCCTGTATAAATGCTTAAAATATGCTGGGACTTCCCTGGTGGTTCGGGGGTTAAGACTTCATGCTCCCAATGTAGGAGTATGAGTTAAATCCTGCTTGGGGAACTAGGAACCTGCACACCACACAGGGCAGCCAAAAATTTTTTTAATATATATATTGACATTCAGATGAAACTCCCAGGGAAATGGAGCAGCAGAGCTCAGCACAGTGATCTGAAATCTCAGCTAAGCTCTGAGAGTTACTATAAAGAAGCTCTAAGTCTCCAACAATGGAACACATTAGTCAGGAACCGAAAGATATATTCTCAGAACAGCTTCCCGGTGCTCTTCAATGCTCATCTCTGGTGCCCTGAATCATGTGCTGTGCTTGGTCGCTCAGCTGTGTATGACTCCTGGCGATCCCACCAGGCTCCTCTGTCCACGGGGATTCTCCCAGCAAGAATACTGGAGTGGGCAGCCTATCCCTTCTCCAGGGGACCTTCCAGACCCAGGAATAGAACCGGGGTCTCCTGCATTGCAGGCAGATTCTTTACCAGCTGAGCTACCAGGGATGTCCACCCTATATCATGAGACAGCTCAAATTCAATACACCGGAAGAGCACCATGCTGACATGTACAGAAGGGATTTACCTAATCCTGACATGCTCTCTGCTCAGCTGCACTGTTGGAGAATCAAGTGGAAACACAGAGGGAAAGATAAAGAACTTCCATCCACTATTTATGAAGTCCTTCATCTGCCAGATATCATTCTTTTCCTAAAGTTTATGCATTGCTAAAACCTGATGTATTCTTCCTATGATGAAGGTTGAGAATGAATGCTGTGAAAGTGGGTGAGAGCATCTGAAGGCACCCCCCAGGAACACTCTGACAGACCAAATGTCCAGTAACGTGGCTTTGCTTAACACACATTCTAACATAAAATATGATTTGAATTTAACAGTAGATCTATATATCTGCTTGCTCTACACAAGCAAGTCAGAGGTTCCTACAGATAACTGAGAAGCCACTGAAAATACTTAACAAAGAGACTTTTAACACAGGTTTTCTCTTGTATTTGATATTTGAAAAAACTCTGTATGAAATTTGAAAAATATCTCATAGAAAAGCTGTAAGGTGCGTGCAGGCCGCTTCATCACCGAGTATCTTGACCTGTAGGCCCCCCACTGAGTACATTTGTCATTGATAACCTGCCTGTTTGGGGTTTTTTGTTTTTTAATACTTACTTATTTACTTACTTGGCTACACCAGCTCTTACCTGTGCACACAGGGTCTCTGCTGTGCTGTGTGGATTTCTCACCGGGGAACATGGACTCTGGAGTTTGCGGTGTGCAGGCTCAGCCGCTGCAGCAGCCAGGGTCTTAGAACCCTGAGCAGGGATCAAACCCCACACCCAGCACTACACTGTGGGTTCCCAACCACTGGACCACCAGGGAAGTCCTAACAATTTGCCCGCTAAACGGCCCTTTTGAAATCCCATGCTTTGAAGAGTAACTGTTCTTCCAGAAGATAGCACTGAAAGTCTCCATGTTATACTTGGGTGTGATCTCTGCCAATGGCAGTGTGGAACTGCTTTAGTTAGGTATTCAGATATAACGGCTGTCACTGTGAGTCCAACTGTCAGGTACTGAGCTATCAGTTCTTTGAAGAAATAAATTTTGAGGAGGTATGGAAGGAAGGAATTTATTTTACAAAACATTACAATGAAATTCATGACTGACCTTGGAGTGGCAGTTTTAAGTATGCTGTTAAAAATCTGTAAGGGACAGTTGAGAAAATTATCAGACTGTAAGAGACGTGTGAGCTCGCCAAACAAGGATTTCAGTGTAATTTCTGTCTTTATTAGATGAAGTGAAAGGAATGGGTTATACAGTCTGAATGGACAAGCCAGCCGCTGCTGTTCTCACCTACCTGCCGCTGGTGACATCCCTTTCCTGAGCCTACATCTTCATAAGCTTTTGGACAGGGAAATGCTGAACGCTTCAGTTTCATGGTCGAGAAAGGGTCAGAGGCTGTGGATACTGGCAACTGATTTGTCTGTTTTCTCTGTGTTTTTCCATGACTATATCTACTGTCTCTTCTTGATTTACAAGCAAAACCTAGAAAACCTACAAAAGTAAGTGTTTGTGGTTTACCTAGGAATAATACAGAAAACACTGCTCTTATTTTTGGTGAAAAAAATCAATTTTGTATGGTTTATTTCAACCTAAATAAAATGTGAACTTTGTTTTAAAAATAATGCTGTCCTAATCAACATAAACTATTATGCCATCTACAAAACACTCAAGAGGAGGCTGAGGAGACGGGGAGGGAGGGAGCCTCCAACCCCACAAGAGAGACTCAGCCAACAAACAGGCAGCAGGAGAGCTCACCACACACTCGAGACAGGAGAACACTCAGGGCAACGTCTTCCAGGCCAAAGAGAAGAGAGCAAGACTGGAAAATCAGGAAAAGATGAGCTGATGCAAAGGAAAGCTGTGGTCTAATCAGAGACACCGCGGGACCCCTGGAGAAGGTCGGGGGGCAGAGAGCCGGAAGAGGGGGCGTGTGCGGTGGTCCCCCCCACATGGCCAGGAGGGGCCGGCGAGGTGCCCGGACCCGCGGGGGCTGGGCCAGTGCGGCGGGAGAGCCAGCCGCCCCAGGCTGCCACCGGCCGGCAGTAAGGACGACAGGGCAGCGACGGGGACAGTCACCATCCACTCCACGCTGAGCTCCGCGCTCCACACACGCCAGTGCATCTACCATCTCCAGGGAGCCGTGAGCCCCTGTTCCCACTGTACCGACGTGCCCAAAGTCATCACATGGCCTCCACAGAGGCATGATCTGAGCCCAGGTCAGACTTCACAGGCTATGCTCTGCTACCGATGAAGATACTACCCCTGTAAAGACTGGTGAGAGAAATTAGAGGAGACCAAACAAATACTGTATTCACTGATTCAGGGGCTCACACTGGTAAGGCTGAATTTTCCGCAAGTGACCTAGAGACTAAATATACCCACAGTTAAAATCATGGCAAATTTTTTATAAAAATGACTAATAAGACGATATAAAAAATTATACAGAAATAGAAAGGAATAGAAAAACCAAAACAATTTTGTAAAAGAACAAAACTGTAGGGCTTGTGCTCCCTAATTTCAATACTTAAACCTAGAATCATCAAAATGATGTGGCTTAAAATAAGACACATGGATCAATGGAAAAGAATAGACCAGAAAGACCCAAGCACCTGTCGTCAATATATCCTTAACAAAGACGTCCAAGGTCACTCAATGGGGAAAAGACAGCCTTTTCAATAAATGGTGCTAGAACTAACATATATACCCAGTACTATACATAAAAATTAAATCAAAATGAAGAGAATATATATATGTATAACTGAGTCACTTAGGTGTATCACTTCAGCTCACTTCACTCTCTCAGTCGTGTCCGACTCTTTGCAAACCCATGAATTGCAGCATGCCAGGCCTCCCTGTCCATCACCAACTCCGGGAGTTCACCCAGACTCACGCCCATCAAGTCAGTGATGCCATCCAGCCATCTCATCCTCTGTCGTCCCCTTCTCCTCCTGCCCCCAATCCCTCCCAGCATCAGAGTCTTCTCCAATGAGTCAACTCTTCGCATGAGGTGGCCAAAGAACTGGAGTTTCAGCTTTAGCATCATTCCTTCCAAAGAAATCCCAGGGCTGATCTCCTTCAGAATGGACTGGTTGGATCTCCTTGCAGTCCAAGGGACACTCAAGAGTCTTCTCCAACACCACAGTTCAAAAGCATCAATTCTTCGGCGCTCAGCCTTCTTCACAGTCCAACTCTCACATCCATACATGACCACAGGAAAAACCATAGCCTTGACTAGACGGACCTTTGTTGGCAAAGTAATGTCTCTGCTTTTGAATATGCTATCTAGGTTGGTCATAACTTTCCTTCCAAGGAGTAAGCATCTTTTAATTTCATGGCTGCAGTCACCATCTGCAGTGATTTTGGAGCCCAAAAAAATAAAGTCTGACACTGTTTCCTATACTTAGGTGTATAGCAGAAATTAACTACAACATTGTAAATCAATTATATCTGAACAAAATGAATTTTTTAATTAATTCAAAATAGACCATGGTCCTAAATTTAAGAGACAAAATTACAAAACTTCCAGAGGAAAATATGGGTGAGAATCTTTATGATCTTAAGTTAGGCAAAGACTTCTTAAATATGACATCAAAAGATGAACCACAAGAGAAAACAATGATAAACTAGACTTAATCAAAATTAAAAAATTGTGCTTTTCAACAAGATCTATGCACTTTCCATTTTCACACACAGCATGGCTCTCCTGCAGCTTTTCTGATGGGGAAAATCCATCACGGAAGTCCAGTCCAACTGACAGCTGCATTCTTTTCACCGTATATTAATAAACTGACATTCTGGCTCACATGTCAGTGTCCTGAGAGCTCACTCACCCAGAACAAGTCAGTCTCCCTGGGCAGGGAGCATTAACATGGTTCATGTTCTACACCCACAAAGCTAAACCGAGACCCTGGGCTATTTCCAAGTTGGAGGAGTACATCCAAGTTACACCCCAAGGACTCCCAGGCCATCATCACCCAAACCCTAGTAAAGTCTCTCTTTATATACATACATATATATATATATATATATATATACACACACACACATACACACACCTATTTTTAAATTATAACAAAGAGTACTTTTGAAATCCTATACTCTATGTAAGGATTTTCCCAGGCCTGTTTTTTTTTTTTTTTTCAAAGATACAAAAAGTTTGCTTAGATCTGTTGCAAGAATTACACTTGCTACTCCAACAAGTATGGGGAAAAAAAGGGCATGAGAAATGAATGGTCTGAGATGAAAACAAAGAAAATCATAATCATAAATTAACCAAATCTGACAGAGTGGAGGAAAAAACCCTTAAAATATGTTTCCCATAAAGAAAGAAAAACATAATGGATAAAAAGGAAAAAATGCTCTACCATTTTATCTAATATTTTGTGCTCACTTTCTAAATTAAAATAATGAGATTATATACAACTGAGTCTAACCAACATCTCTGTAATAAAGGAAACTACTTAGAATCAGCATGAAATACTGTTGTTTGCTAACTGATATCCAAATTAAACTGATTTTCCCATAGCCAGTAAGAAATAGTCTACCATGCTTTCCCTTAGTCAGCCTTAATTGAGAGGATAAAAACAATAAACCACTGATATTTTTATAATTAGCAGATGAAGCACCATCTAATAATAGACACTGGAAAACATTTTCTACCACCTGCTAGCAGTCTGTGGTTATTAGTCAGTGATGAGGATCTCAATAATCTGTGAATAATGGCTGGATGGCAAATGTGTTACACGAGGCCCAACACGATGCACACGCTGGACTGTGTGAAGTAGGTCCTCCAGGGCGGCACCTCCATCACTCACTGACTCCGAGGCTGTCAGTCACTCAGCAGCTGGGCATCATGGCAGCAGCTGGGATGGGGGATGGTGTGAGGACCACCTCCACCCACTATGGGTCAGTCCTCCCAAAACACTCTCCTGGGAGATACTAATCCGCCTTTTGCCCCAGGACTTGCTGCTGTCTGCCCTCGCTCCCGGCTCCAGGACGCCACCCCACCCCAAATTCCAAGGTGGTCTCCCCATGACAAGCATGAGAGGAATGGGGCAGCCCCACAGCATGGCTCTGCACTGCCCCTCCCTGGGCAAAACTAACTTCTAGAGGGTTCTGGCATCTTCTCCAGAGTTAGGGGGCTATCTGAAAAGAGGTACACTAACCCTTCAGAACTCTATTAACAACGCTGTTTCCCAATCTAGTCCTCTGGGTGGTAGCATAAATAAATGTGTAAATACTGCCACCTTGTAACTGACTAACTGATCATGCAGTAAAACATCAGAAACCCAACAAACTACAGCCTTCAAAATACCATCCCTCACAGCCCCACTGGAAAGAAAAACTGCAGACGATTAAAATACAGATTGATTGTTGGGGGGTGTCAGCAAACATTTAGTTAATGCCCACCTTTCACATGGACAGCTGGTGAGATTACAGAGAAAGTTCCACGAATGACTGGCCCTGTGCCAACATAGAGCTTCAGTGATACCTACCACCTTGAACTAAGAAACCCCATGAAACAGCTTCCCCGGTGATCCAGTGGTTAAGACTCCACCTTGCAATGCAGGGAACACCAGGATGATCACACAGGCCATGGCGCAGCTCTACCGCCAGAACTACTGCGCCTGCGCTCAAGCCCACGGGCCAGGAACGCTGAAGCCCGCGCGCCCCAGAGGCCGTGCTCTGCAGTGAGAGAAGCCACCCCGGTGAAAAGCCCAAGCAGGCAACTTGGGAGTAACCCCAGCTCACTGCCACCAGAGGTGCTCCCAGCAACAAAGACCCACCCAGCAGAGTCAAAAGCAAATAAATAAACATGTTTAAAAAAACACCAAAAAGAAATCATATTTTAAAGACAGTTTTAACTAAGAGAGTCTCTTAAAAGTCTAGTCTCTGCTTCACTTTCACATAAGAAATTCCACGAACCATTTAAATTTTGCGAACTTTTAGGAATTGTAAACATGACATGCTTACTGATCAATATTACTTCACTTTCTTATAGCATATGTTTGCCTCCCGGGAGCACTTACTATGTTGCTGCTAAGTCGCTTCAGTTGCGTCTGACTCTGTGTGACCCCATAGACAGCAGCCCACCAGGCTTCCCCGTCCCTGGGATTCTCCAGGCAAGAACACTGGAGTGGGTTGCCATTTCCTTCTCTAATGCATGAAAGTGAAAAGTGAAAGTGAAGTCGCTCAGTTGTGTCCGACTCTTAGCGACCCCATGGACTGCAGCCTACCAGGCTCCTCCACCCATGGGATTTTCCAGGCAAGAGTACTGGACTGGGGTACCATTGCCTTCTCCTACTTACTATGTTAGGTTAGAGAAAATAAAAGAACGACAACCTGTACTTTTAGTAAACAGCTAAAAGAGCACATTTTAGGTATTATATTAATATCATATTTCTGTACAAGATAAGATCAGCACCACCAGACATCATGGCATTTCATTAGTAATACACTGAGATCATAATGTCAGTTATTCATTATACATTCCATTCTAAACATCTTAATTCTAAGGAGTTTCTTGTTCGATGATGGGTGAAAGTTTGTGTATCCTATGTTTAAAAAATTCTGTTTTCCTATCTTTTAAGAACCTGTGTGTGCTAAGTCACTTCAGTTGTGTCCGACTCTTGTGTGACCCTGTGGACTGCAGACTGCCAGGAACCTCTGTCCATGGGGATTCTCCAGGCAAGAATACTGGAGTGGGTTGCCATGCCCTCCTCCAGGAGATCTTCCCAACCCAGGGATCGAACCTTCATCTCTTAGGTCTAACCTGCACAGGTAGGCAGGTTGTTTACCACTAGTGCCATGATTCGTAAACCCCGTTCTGAAATACAGGATCACTGAAATGCTAAAGCAGGAAGGAACATTAGACGTTAACCTAATACAATCTACTCACCAAACACACTACACCAAAAAAAGGTTAAATGATGTGTTCAAGGCTCCATAGCAAGCAAAGAGCAAAATCTGGATAATTTCAGGTATCTTGACTCCACGTTGTTTTCATTTTTTTTAATTGCAGTTGATTTATAATATTGTGTTAATTTCTGCTGACTCAGTTATAGGTACATATTCATTCTCTGTTCTTATATTCTTCTCCATCATAGTTTATCACAGGAACCGAATACAGTTCCCTATGCAGCACCCTGTTGCTCACCCATCCCGTATATACTCGTTTGCATCTGCTAACCCCAGACTCCCAACCCGTCCTTCCCAACCCCCGCCCCCTTAGCAACCACGAGTCTGTTCTCTATGTGAGTCTGTTTCTGTTCTGCAGATAAGTTCATTTTTCTCCTATTTTAGATTCTACATATAAGTGGTATCATATGGTATTTGCCTTTCTCTTTCTGACATTTCACTTAGTACGATCATCTCTAGTTGCATCCATGTTGCTGCTGAGCCACAGTCAGCTCCAGGTCTTATTTTTGTTGACTGTATAGAGGTTCTCCATCATCGGCTGCAAAGAAGAAAATCGGTCTGATTTCAGTATTGACGATCTGGTAATGCTCATGTGTAGAGCCATCTCTTGGGTTGTTGGAAAAGGGTGTTTGCTATGACCAGCGTGTTCTCTTGGCAAAACTGTTAGCCTTTGCCCTGCTTCATTTTGTATTCCAAGGCTAACCTTGCCTGTTATTCCAGGTATCTCTCTCTTGACTTCCTATTTTTGCATTCCAGTCCCCTATAATGAAAAGGACATCTTTTTATGGTGTTAGTTCTAGAAGGTCTTGTAGGTCTTCATAGAACTGGTCAACTTCAGCTTCTTCAGCATCAGTGTTGGGGGCACAGACTTGGATTACTATGACGTTTAATGGAAAAACAAGTTGGACTATAAGGAAAGCTGAGTGCAGAAGAATTGATGCTTTTGAACTGGGCTGTTGGAGAAGACTCTTGAAAGTCCCTTGGACTACAAGGAGATCCAACCTGTCAATCCTAAAGGAAATCACTCCTGAATATTCACTGGAAGGACTGATGCTGAAGCTGAAACTCCAATACTTTGGCCACCTGATGTAAAGAACCGACTCATTGGAAAAGACCCTGATGCTGGGAAAGATTGAAGGAGGGAGAAGAAGGGGACAACAGAGGATGAGACGGTTGGATGTCACCACCAACACGACGGACATGAGTTTGAGTATGCTCCGGGAGTTGGTAATGGACAGGGAAGCCTGGCATGCTGCAGTCCATGGGGTCGCAAAGAGTCAGACACAACTGAGCAACTGAAATGACTTAGAAATGAACCGCGATCATTCTGTCGTTTTTGAGGTTGCACCCAAATATTATATTTCAAACTCTTTTGTTGACTATAACATGGGCTACTCCATTTCTTCTACTGGATTCTTGCCCACAATAATAGATATAATGGCCATCTGAATTAACTTTGCCTGTTCCTGTCCATTTTAGTTCACTGATTTCTAAGATGTCACTAATTTCTAAGATATCAATGTTCGATCTTGCCATCTCCTGATTGACCACCTCCAATTTACCTTGATTCAGGGATCTAACATTTTAGGTTCCTATGAAATACTGATCTTTAGAGCATTGGACTTTACTTTCACCACCAGATACATTCACAGCTGAGCATCCTTTCTGCTGTGGCCCAGCCGCTTCCTTCTTTCTGGAGCGATTAGTAGCTGTCGCCCGCTCTTCCCTAGGAGCATACTGGACTCCTTCCAACCTGAAGGGCTCATCTTCCTGCCATATCTTTTTGACTTTTCATACTGTTCCTGGGGTTCTCCAGGCAAGAATACTGGAGCGGGTTGCCATGTCCTCCTTCAGTGGGCCACGCTGTGTCAGAACTCTTCACTATGACCCGTCCATCCTGGGTGGCTGTGCATGACATCACTCATAGATTCATCAGTCACACAAGCCCCTTTGCCAAGACAAGGCTGTGATTCATGAAGGGAGAAATACTAAAATTACGTTTTTATAAATATACTCCTTAGATAATACTATAAATAAACTATATTTCAATTAATATAAAATAATTAAAAAGAAATACTCAAATGCTTTATTGGTTTTATTTATTTTATTTATTTTTTTTGCTTTATCAGTTTTAAAAAGTAGATCATAACTAATTCTAATTAAGATGAGAATTTACTAATAAGTCTAAAATTTTTTTCAGAAAAAAGTTTAAAAATACAAGGAAATGCAACCTAAAAACATGAAACCATATTCCACAAAAGGAGAAAATACCCTGATGGAAGGTTGATAAGGGGCAAAATTTTCCAAAGGGCAAATCTAACAATATCTATTTTCCAAAAATAACCTTTAATCTTCTAAAATGCTTACGCTAAATAAAGTGACTAATGTTTTAAATGTAGGACTTCATCAAAGACCTCAAATTCTTCTGTGAAACACTGAACGGAAACAGTTAGAACATGCTTGTGTATCTTCAAACCTCAGAATAACATATATTTAAACACCCTCCAGGGCTTCCAGGTGGCACTGGCGGTAAAGAACCCTCCTGCTAACGCAGGAGAAATAAGAGGTGCCGGTTCGATCCCTGGGTCGGGAAGATCCCCTGGTGTAGGGAATGGCAACCCACTCCAGTGTTGTTGCCTGGAGAGTCCCATGGACAGAGCCTGGCAGGCTACAATCCATGGGGCTGCAAAGAGTCGGACACGACTGAAGCGACGGCACAAACAACCTCGATACAAATATATTCATTTGCGCTGTTCAGTTATGAAGCAAATATTTTTTAAACCCTATTTTAATACATTTAATTCTTATGCTACTTAAAGCCTAACAAACTACAAACAGTAAAAATATTTCAGCTCTTTTATCCCCCAACAGCCAATCTCAATTATAAATGAAATCATTCTCTTCCATTTGTCATTTTTTTAAAATTATCGTGCCTAAACATGCTTTTTGTATCACTAACTCAAGCTGATTCCCAAACAGAAAATAACTAAGAACATGAATATAATTATGATGGTAATAACATACAAAAGAAATTACTCATTATAATTTATTATTACATTTATTATGCAGATGTAAGTGGATACAGGGAAACTTATTCTACATGACTTCATTTTTAAAGTACAAAATCCACATCTCTGAAAAATGAGCAAAGAAAATGAGCTATTTGACTTTAACTTTTATTTTTACCATCATACAGTACTTCCATGTGAAATACGATGCTGTGTCTCACTAAATAAACAAGGAGCAAAAAGCGCTCTTTGATCAAAATCCTTCCACAAATGGATGGATTCAGGGGATGACAGAATGCTGCTATTTGGGGCTGTCACTGCATTAAAAATGAGCAGGGACCATCCTGGGGACAGACGCAGCACCTGCCACCAACAGCCCTTCCGAGCGGGATCCGACCTCCTCAGTCCACGACAGAGCAAAGAAGCATTTCACCGCCACCTCCCCGCCAGCCCCACTCAGCAGCAGTTTCCCCAACAGCATTTGTCAACAACACCCACAGCTGTGCGCTGTGACAAAGAAAACCTAGCTGACTGTGCTACACAACCACCCAAAGCAAACCCTGAACATGGGGAAACCAACCGGCCATCACCCAGAGTCCAGGAGGACTCCAAGGCTGATTCTAGAGGTATATTTTGGTCAAGGTATCTCATGCTATCTTAAGAAGCTGAATTGCTCAATCAAAATATTACTGAACAAAAATAGTCAGAGGCAAAGTACACGCTGCAGGGTTTCACGTATTTGTTTACCGGTATTCCCGTCATGTTCCAAAAATGATGTGAAGTTACTTATAAAATTATTGAGTTTTGACCACAAGGGCACCTTTAGAGGAGAGAAATGAACGCCCTAAAAGGACCACTCTCCCAGACTCATCAATGTGTCAGGCCCACTCCTTTCTTCCTAAAATTGCCTACGGACTCCACTCCAGTTTTTATCACCTTTAGTCACAGAAGTGAAGTGTTAATGAATGGATGAAAATTTCATGAACCTGGGAAATTGTCTACCTGGTACTCGTTGGCATCGCATAAAACCAAACAAACGTGAAAAGCAGCTCACTGCTGCTTCAGGAGGACAGTGAGCGCTGCATCTCTGCAGCCCCTGAGACACACCCTCGCCTCACATGGCGAGAAGGCGGCCTCCACAGACAGACCCAGGGCGGGTCGGCAGAGCCCCAGGAGCCGCAGCACGTGGAGGGCCCTTGTCCGCATCCCTCAGGCGTCACTGCAGGCCTGGCCTCTACTAATCATCGTTCCGGCTGCTGGCTGACGAGCGTCCTGATTATCAAGCCTCACCTGTAAAATTTACAGGCCCAGAGGAGTCCCCATCTGTGGGAGGGCCCCGGCAGGCGGGTGGGCAGGAAACGCTCGACAAGCCTCGAAGTTCCCCAGCCGTCAGTCTACGTTTCCCTTCATCTCAAATGTCATATTTCCAGAAATATTCTCAAAGTAGAAGGAAGAATGGTATCAAATAGACCATTTTTCTGCCTTTTGGCTAATTTCCAAGGTCTTCTCACCATATATAAAATACAACTTGTTAGCAAAAATGTTCATATTTAGTCTTTAAATTCTCTCCACCAGAGATCTCTGTAGTCTCTGCTCAATGTGGATATCACATTGTGATATGCCCTAAAAACTGGGCACCAGCGTGGCCAATGGGATCCTGGGCAGAAAGCTCACCTGCCAAGCAACGTCCAGATGCCTGACCAGTGGAAACTGTGAGATAACAAACCGGTGCTGTTTTAAACTCTTTAAAAAAGTACAAGGAAATAGATATTGGGGAAGAACTAGAAAAAAAAAGACAGACGTCTAAAAAATGTTTATAAAGTATACTCAGTATTTTGTAACAACCTACATGGGAAAAGAATCTGAAAAAATATATATGTATATATAAGCCCACGCCATATATATGGGCTTCCCCAGTGGTTCAGTGGTAAAGAATCTGCCTGCAACGCAGGAGACATGGGAGACGCCGGTTCAATCCCCAGGTCGGGAAGATCCCTTGGAGAAGGAAATGACACCCCACTCCAGTATGCTTGCCTGGAGAATCCCCATGGACAGCGAGACCAGGGAGCTACAGTCCATGGGGTTGCCAAGACACACACTGTAACTCTATGGACTGTAGCCCCGCAGACGCCTCTGTCCATGGGGATTCTCCAGGCAAGAATACTGGAGTGGGGTGCCATGCTCTCCTCATATATACCATAAATATATGGTATTTCCCCTTTTAAAGACAGTTTCTCTCAGGTAATCTGACTGATCTCATCATTTCCTTTCTTGGATGACGAAGAATTTAAGGAGTTCTAAAGGCAACTTAAAGCAACTGAAAATAGCAACCTTTCCAAGAGCATCTAAGGATGATTTTATTTTATTTTCCTTTTCAGATGAAGATGAAAGATGTTATTTATATATATACACATCTGTATATTTAAAAAGCAATTTGTGAAAATAAGACTTCTGATGGGATACTGTGGGGTGGATTTTTTTTTCAATAGCGTTAGCATTTTATCACTAAACTCTAGATATCAAGACATGTTTTCTTTGACTATTTCCCCCATTTTAACTTAGAAAAGCACAATGAAAATTAGCCAAATTTGTCATACTTTTCAAAATTAAATCATATTTATGTGTTAAAGGAAATCATGATGATTTTTCTAAAGGTTAGTGGTCACCATCTCTGGTTTCCTTTTCTCCAGGCAAGAATATTGGAATGGATAGCCATTCCCTTCTCCAGTGGATCTTCCTAACCCAGGGATTAGGACCTGGGTCTCCTGTATTGCAGGCTGATTCTTTACTGTCTGACCCACCAGGGAAGCTCCTGGTCTCCATTATGATCAACTAATATAAGAGAAGTTATGTGATCTGGTATCTTATCAGAAAATTCTAAAAATTTCTGTGGCAGGTAAAAAACTAGTTCCCCAAAGATATCCACCCTCTAATCTGTAGAATCTGTAAATATGTTACCATCCATGGAAAAGACACTTTGCGAAGGTCATTAAGCTAAAGGTCCAGAGACACAGAAGCAGCCTCCGGGTACCCGGGAGCACACACCGTCATTCCAGGCCTCGCAGAGGGAGGGGAGGCGCGACAAAGACAGGGAGGTGGGGGTGGTCCACCCGGGAGCACACACCGTCATTCCAGGCCTCACAGAGGGAGGGGAGGCGTGACAAAGACAGGGAGGTGGGGGTGGTCGGGCCACCGGCCCAGCAAGGTGGGCAGCTTCCGGAAGCCAGGAAAGGTGAGGAGCCGGATTCTCCCTACAATGCCCCAAAGAAGCAGTTCTGCTGACACCTTGATTTTAGTGCCATGAGATCCACGTTGGACTCTGACGCCAGAGCTGTACGATAATAAACTTGTGTTACATAAGCTGCTGAGCTGGTGGTAATTTGTGAGAGCAGCTCCTCCTGGAGCAAACTACCCCTTTTTGTTTTTTTAACAAGAACCAGTGCTATCGGACAGGCAAGGGGGAGGAGAAGCAAGGGTGAAAGGGAGGGTTTCTGCCTCCTGGGGGCTCAGCAAAGGAACAGGCGCCCAAGAGAAGCACAGTGCTATCCCTGTGACGGGTGGGCCGGTCTGCGGCAGGAGCGACTTAGAGCAGAGGACAGCCATCAGTCTCTGCAGGGCTTAACACCCACTTCACTCTGTGCCCAACCCTTCACCATCTCCAAAATCAATTACATTCAATAAATAAGAAGTTTTCTTTTCGATTAGTCAATCAGAAATGTTAATCAACATAAAACTCAGAATAAATGAATATAATTTCAGTTAAACTCAAAAGAACTTGATAATCTGACCAATCTTATTTGGGAGATTTTTGGAATACAGAGAAGGGTCCAGACCCCAAGAGTTTCAAGGGCTCTGATATGTAAGCCCAGAGAGAGAAAAGACAATTTCTTTTCAGTAAATCATTTGTTTAAAGGAACCTACCCCCTGCCACCTCCTGCTGAATAAGACAGCTTTCCCTTTAATCCTAATGCATGTACCCGCTCAGGCTGGATCTGACCCTGGGTCATCCTCATTCAACATGTGTCCCTTTTTCTTCTTCCTCCCCTTCCTGCCTTTTTTATCTTCAGCAAGTCCCTGACTGCCCACATCAAAAGATGACAAGCCTATTAACATCACCGGAGAAGGCAATGGCACCCCACTCCAGTACTCTTGCCTGGAAAATCCCATAAATGGAGGAGCCTGGTAGGCTGCAGTCCATGGGGTCATGAAGAGTCAGACACGACTGAGCAACTTCACTTTCAGTTTTCACTTTCAGGCCCTGGAGAAGGAAATGGCAACCCACTCCAGTGTTCTTGCCTGGAGAATCCCAGGGACGGGAGGGCCTAGTGGGCTGCCACCTATGGGGTCGCACAGAGTTGGACACGACTTAAGTGACTTAGCAGTAGCAGCAGTGACCTATTAACATCACCTGAACACCTCCTTCAAACCAACTCAAAAAACTCCTAGTTCCTAATCTCCAAATTTTAGCTGTCAGCACCAAAGGCACCATTCTGATACATTTCATCACATCTCAAGGTAATTCACAACATCCTTCAGAAGTCCCTGTGAGTTCTCAGATGGCCAAAATCACATCTCCCAGAGAGAAGACAGACATGGAAGCTGGGAAAAGACGCTCAGTGAAAATCAGTCTGCATGGTTCCGAGTTCACTGAGCAACCTTCACATGAGTTTGTAGATAAGCAGCTCAGTGTATTAAACATCACTGCAACCTGAAGGTGCTAGAAATTACCCAGCAACTCCCTAATTCTCAAATTTAGGAACATCAATTTTATGTACGGAAATGACATTAAATGGCATACACTGCTTCCTAATTATAATACAAAAAAACTGATTAGGCCTCATCATCCTTGTTTGAACACAGGGAATAAAATGTCTCTAACAATACAACCAGAAACACTTTCTTGAAAATTTTCAATTCTTTAATTAAGGCAACATTAGAAAATACATAAGGAAAAGGTCAAGAAATCTACATATGCTTCATTAAGACATGTAAACAATTTACAGGAATAAAATGGCCTTTATGTAGTTCTGCTGTGGATCAGGCCCTCTGCAAGGCTGGAGCTGACACCACGTGAACAGAATGGACACTGTCCCCACCCATAGTGAAGTCTCCAGGCTGTTTTTCTACTGGAGAGAGTCCTACTCTTCCTGCTGATTTATGTGAATATTTCATATAGTCAAAGCTATGATTTTTCCAGTAGTCATGTATGGATGTGAGAGCTGGACTATAAACAAGGCTGAGTACCAAAGAACTGATGCTTCTGAACTGTGGTGTTGGAGAAGATTCCTGAGAGTCCTTTGCAAGTCAATCCTGAAGGAAATCAATCCTGAATATTCACTGGAAGGACTGAGGCTGAAGCTGAAGTTCCAATACTTTCGCCACCTGATGGGAAGAGCCAATTCACTAGCAAAGACCCTAAGACCCTGATGACTGGGAAAGATTGAAGGCAGGAGAAGAGGATGAGAGAGGACGAGACGGTTGGATGGCATCATCAACTTGATGGACATGAGTTTGAGCAAGCTCTGAGAGATGGTGAAGGACAAGGAAGCCTGGCGTGCGGCAGCCCGTGGGGTCGCAAAGAGTTGGACACAACAACAACAACACTTTATCATAAATGAAAATTCAAATAAAATCTAAACAATTACTAAACAAATCACTAAATAATTCTGAAGCATAAGTAGTTTTAACTCAAAATTTACTATAGTTACTACAGTTACTACTATTAGAGTTACTCACATTCAAGAATACCTTTAGGGACATCCCTGGTGGTCCAATTAAGAGGGCCTGGGTTTGATCCCCAGTCAGGGAACTGATATGGCACGTGCCCCACCTAAGAGTTCACAGGCTGCAACTCAGACCTGGAGCTCCCAAATAAATAAATTAATTTTTTAATCCTTTTTAAAAAAATTTTAAAAAGAATATCTTTAACCCCAAGAGGTAATACTGCAAGGGGGTTAAGATCACAGGCTCTGGGAACAGGGGGCCTGGTTCTGAACCCCAGATCAGCCACCCCTAAACTGTGACCTGGGCAATTACTACACCCCTGTATGCGCAACTTTACCACCTGTGCAATGCAGATTATCTAAGAACCTCCTTCAAAGGGTTAATCGGAAGGTGACATAACTCACACTAAATAGACCACCCAAGGCAGATAATACAAACTAAATAAATGTTATCTATTTTCAGTGGAAGGCAAGCTTGAATGAAGTGCTGAATTTTTGGAATTCTGTAAGCTAGCTGTTAACAACAGCCTTTTCTTTAAAAATTAAATTACCTGAAACTATAATTAAATGACTTACACTAAAAACCAAGACAATAAATACAACTTGTCACTTACTACTGACATCACTGTTTCACTGCTTATGCCTAAAGGACGTGCATGGTGGAGACCAGGTCCTGGTGAGACGCTGCACCTCTCTCTCCAACTCTGCATCCAAAGCCGTCAAACGGTACCCGGAAATCAACTGTGCTAAAAGTATTTACACCTTGAACGTGAAAGTCGCTTTTGAAAGTGAGTGTCTGACTCTGCAATCTCACGGACTAATATACAGTCCATCGGATTCTCCACGCCAGAATACTGGAGTGGGTAGCCGTTCCCTTCTCCAGGGGATCTTTCCAGCCCAGGGATTGCAGGCAGATTCTTTACCAGCTGAGCCACAAGGAAAGCCCAAGAATCTGGAGTGGGTAGCCTATTTCTTCTCCAGTGGATCTTCCCAACCCAGGAATCAAAGCGGGGGTCTCCTGCATTGCAGGCAGATTCTTTACCAACTGAGCTATCAGGGAAACCCAAAAGATATTTTGTTGTGAAGTTCGGACCCTCTAGTTGTGGCACGCAGACTTATTTGCTCCATGGCATGTGGGATCTTACTTCCCTGACCAAAGATTGAATCCACGTCCCCTGCATTACAAGGCAGATACCTAACCACTGGACCACCAGGGAAGTCCCAACTTAAGGTGTAGCTCAACTTACACCTTGGAAAAGCATGAATGCTACAAATCATGGCTTTTATCCTGGATGAACTGGTGATCAAAAACTTACCAGCACACTAATACCCATTATTATAGATTTATTATAATAAATCGCCTTCAATCTCTTCCTTTTTCACAGGAGAAAAAGAAAGGGTAACAAATCAAAATATAAGTTATCTCTAGTCGCCTTGTCCCTATGTCATAGTGTGTACATGACGGCCAAGTTCAGGTTCCTTTTCAAAACTGTGTCCCCAAAGAACCGCATACCCTAGTGTGTAACTGCGCCAGCCTTGTCTTTTCTGCTTTGCCAAAGCCAGGTAGATTCATTATTCTTTAAAAATAACAGGGCTAATTTGCCACAGCTGAATATGAAGGCCACCTTAAGGAGGTAAAAGCCAAGTGCCAACTGTCCTCAGATACAGTCCTCACATCTCTTAAAACTGTTTGACCTTCGGACATTACTTAGCAACTCAGTCAGTATCAAACGAGCCCACAGTCACTCCGGCTGAAACTAACTTGCAAAAAAAAGGTCAAGCGCTCAACTGCCTTCTAACTGCTCAGTGCATGCCTGTGTTAAAACAGTACACACGGGAATAATGTGTTCAGAGGGACCAACTACATGTTCTAATTCAGGCCAAAAGGATGGCAGTTTGCGCAGCACAGAACAAAGCCTACAACACTGCCTGCTGGGCCCGAAGACGCGCCGTGCGCGCAGAGGAAGAGAAATACGGCGCCTGCGCCTGGAGCTCCGAGGACACAGACAGCATGACTGAGCGGGAAAGCATTAAACCAGAAATCAGAATTCCCGGGCTCCGCTTCTAACTCTGCTTCTACCCAGTTCAAAGAGCTTAATCTCTGAGTACAATTCCGCTAAATTAGGCCATCTCAGCTCTATGATTCTGCTCTGTTTTTCAGAATAAATGTGCTGTCACTACAAAAAAGAATAAAAGAATCCTTCCCTTCTCCCTGCCCAACCAAGAGAACATAGTTTTATTAAACTGACTCAAGTTTAATATCACACAAACAGAAACACTTACATTAATGTGAGAATACAGAAATCTATGTGTCACGTCTTCATTCTCTGCTGTACAACGCTCATGTCTCAGGGCTATGTCAATACTAACACAGAGGCAACACGTGAACCAGGACCATGGGTTTTCTTTTCCATACTTTCAGCAGCCAAGTCCAGGGCACCCGTCGAACAGAAGGAAGGTAATAACCTTACAGATGAACGATACAGGAAGGACTCTGAGGGTTTTAAGTCTATCTTGCTACAGTCCATCTAGCTGTAACTGGTAACTTTGTGCACGATTTGCATGCACATAAGCCTTCTTTTTTAAGTTTACTTATTTATCTGGCTGTGTCAGGCCTTGGTTGCAACATGCAGGATCTTCACTGCATGACGTGGGGTCTTTCTTTGTGGCACACAGACTCTCTAGTTGTGGCACAGGCTTCAGCAGCTGCGGCACATGGCCTTAGATGCTCCCCGCCACGTGGGGTCTCAGTTCCCCACCAGGGACCAAACCCACACCCCCTGCATTACAAGGTGGATGCTTAACAACTGGACCACCAGGGAAGTCTCTCCTTTAAAGAGAAAAGGAGGGCCTGCCACCTCCGGACACGAATAGGAACTGGATTTACTCTGCCACTTGACACAACTATTTCTCTCTAAAAAGAGGCACAGAATGTATTTATGTCTTTGGACATCAGATAAAACAGAGACAACAGTGATTTCTGAGAAGATGGAAACCAACCAAATGAGCCCTACCAGCCCAGCTGCCTGCCTGGAGTGAGTTTCCAGGCCTCAGTACAGCTGTGGAAGGGAGAACAGGGTCAAGGAGGGAGGGTGGTCTCCATGAGAGGAGAAAACAGCCCACCTGAGGAGCTCAAGACCACCAGAAACTTCACCCGGGGGAACAGGCAGGAGCTGCACAAAGGCCAAGCCTGGAGCCATGTGAGGAGCTGTGTTCATCAAAGGTGTGCACATATGCGTTAGGAAACTGCCAGAGCCAGGAAGACGACAAGCAGAAAGCAGCAGGCAGAATGCGGAAAGGTGTCACCTTGGTTACAGGAAGACAAGCCCCAGGCCAAGGCTGACAAGGCCCTACCCAGCCAAGCTTAGAAAGCAAACCTTAGAAGGGTCGGTCTCTTCTAATACTTGGCAAACAAAAACATAAAAAAAATTTTAGAAATTCAGCACCCAACTAACTAAAATCAAGAATGTTTAGCATCTATACAAAAAATTACCAGGCATACAATGACGCTGGAAAATACAGAGAAATAGTAATCAAAGGAACAGACCCAGAAAATGACACAAAAAGTAGAAACAGTAGACCAGGATATTAAAAGAACTATTATTAGTATACCATGCATGTCCAAACAGACTGAGCAAAGTGTAAGCATGTTATAGAGACACAGACAAGACACAAAAGAAGCGAAAAAAGACCCAAATTGACCTGCTAGAGATGAAAAATATACTGGAGGACATTAATAACAGATTAGACGCTGAAAAAGAAAGTACTGGTGAAGCTTAAGACAGAGTCATTCTGTTTAGCCGTAATAAGAAACTGAATTTAGAAAATCTTTTTTTAAATCTACTCAAAACTTTTCAAGTTGTACACTTTATTTTTTTTAATTTTTGTAACACAGCATGCAGGATCTTAGTTCCTCGAACAGGGATTGAACCCGTGCCCCTTGCATTGGAAGTATGGGATCTCAACCACTGGACCGCCAGGGAAACGCGAAATTCAGAAAATCGTACAGCCCAAAATCCTCAACAGAAATTCATTCAATCTTTTTAAAAAAGCAAAATAACTATTAAGCATTTGCAATATGCCAAGTACCATGATGGGCTTCCCTGGCAGCTCAGTGAAAGAACCTGCCTGCAATGCAGGAGACACTCAGGTTCAATCCCTGAGTTGGGAAGATGCCCTGAAGAAGGAAATGGCAACCCACTCCAGTATTCTTGCCTGGGAAATCCCATGGACAGAAGAGCCTGGCAGGCTATAGTCCATGGAGGTCCCAAGAGTGGGATACGACTTAACTTAATAATAACAATAAAAAGTACCATGATAAGCACTGGAAATATTTAAAAGTCTTAAAAGTATTTTCTATAGCTTCCCAACTTGTCAGAACTACTGAATATTCCCTTATTTTATGATCCTATAAACAAATATGCAATTCATTTTCCTCAGTCCCCCTCCTGTATTTCCATATGATTTATTAGTAGTAGGCACTCCCCTCTAACCCTGAGTTATGTTATATTAATATTCCAACCCACAGAAAAAGAAAAAGTTAATACTATAACCGGGCTTTCCCATAATTTCTTTCTTCCTATTTGTCAGAGAAACAAAACTTTATGAAAGAAGTTAAGAGATACAAGACAGGTTGACCTCATTAGGTAAAGCGTGTAAGGAAGTCACTCCTAGGATACTTTATTCACACTGAATGTACAGCATCTTAGCTGTTCCTTATTCATGCTGCTGATTTCCCCCAACAGACTGAGATCTCCTAAAAAGCAATGCCATTTTTTTTCCATCTTTGTTTATGTCATGGGCACTCAATACACTTTCAGGTAATTTGTTAAATAAATGAGTGAAAAATGAAGCCAGATAAGAAAACAAACAGAAGTGTGACTCAGGACAGCACTCCTTAGGGACCAGGGTTCCATCTGCCTAACTCTTTGAGTCAGCACCTTCACGTCCCACTGGACTTTGCCAGCAAGTGACTGATCAAATCAGATGTGAAGAATGGTAGCTGAGGTCATAATGAGCCACTTCAGCCACAGGGACCACACAAACCATAAGTCTGTAAATTGTTCATGAGAGTGCCAGATGGTCTATTAAGTCAATGTCACTTAATACCCACAACTTATAAATCATACTCATCAGAGTCACACAGTGAAAGCTATTCTCAAAAACCAGTACCGCTTCATCACATTTGTGCGAGTATTTAATAATTTTCTTCTAATGAATGTTCTCCTTTATTTGTGGCAGCATCTATATTTATAAAAGAAGAAATAAGATACTTTTCAAAATGTCAAATGCCAAGACTGAAAAAAATCTTACCCCCTGGAGTTAACCACATTAACAGCTCAGTTTCTAACCTTCCTCTCTCTCCCTATGCTTCAATACATAATTTTTCCTGTTTTATAAAAATGCCATACACACTAGTCTTCTGCCTTTTAATTTTTCTTAAAACACTGGGGAAATGTTATGGGTCAATAATGAGACATCTAACTCATATTTTTTTAATAGTTTCTTAACATTTCAAGGTACAGAAGTATATAAATTTACTCAGCTATCCCCTATTGATGGAGAAGGCGATGGCACCCCACTCCAGTACTCTTGCCTGGAAAATCCCATGGATGGAGGAACCTGGTAGGCTGCAGTCCATGGGGTCGCTAAGAGTAGGACGCGACTGATCGACTTCACTTTCAGTTTTCACTTTCATGCACTGGAGAAGGAAATGGCAACCCACTCCAGTGTTCTTGCCTGGAGAATCCCAGGGACGGGGGAGCCTGGTGGGCTGCCGTCTATGGGGTCGCACAGAGTCAGACATGACTGAAGCGACTGAGCAGCATCCCCTCTTGATAGCTGTTTCCAGTATTTTGCCATTATAAACAATGTCACAATAAACATCTTGAATTCTACCTGTAAGGAAGATTTTGGAATTTTGGAGGGTCAGAGTAGATGTTCCTTCAGCAGCAACCTCCTTTCCCCAAAGATGGTTAGGAAATCACATGTCAGAAGCAATGCATGGAGTACTATTTTCCCACATCCTTGCCAGTCCTGGATGTTACACTAAATGCTTTTGGAGGATGACAACAGGAATAAAAGTGGTTACTAACCTTAAAAAAAAATACTAACATTTTCCAAAGTCCTTTAAATTTCCCCAGAGACCTACTCCCAAATATTTGCCAATGAAAATTTTACTACAGAAATTTACTTGTAAATTCCAAAAAAAACCCAATGTATAACACATTTCCTCCTTAAAATCCTGTTTAAATAAAGATTAGATAACCCCTGGTCATACAAGGCTCTATTTTTAATTGCAAAAATGGTAAAACAATAACATTATTGCTGTACAACATACATTGACATTTTGGAGTCAATCTAGAATAATTAAATAACTGGATCTACAAAAAAAATAAAGTTTAATAAATACATAAATCAGGCATGTTGCTATGGAAACGCACTTTCCAAATCACATCCCTCCAACCACATACTCACCTGCTGCTGTCACAGGGAGGCTGAGGAGCCTGGACCAGCCAGAAGAAGCAAAACTGAGCTTGGAGGGTGCAGGGTAAGCGAACGGAAGCAGGAAGAACCAAAGATGGGCAGCGGAGTCGGGCCACCATTCACCTCCAACCCCCACCTCAGACTCCCCAGAAATGCCAAGAGATGAGCTGCCTCTCCTCTTCTCGGCCCCTTCCCGCCAGGGCACACCTCCCACACACGGCACACGCCCCTCCAGGATGCAAGTAGACCCCAACGTCCCATCCCTTCCCTGCCGCTCGCACTCTGGAGGCAGACTGGAAACAGGTCATAGAGCAGCATCCCGTGTCCACCCTGACCCACAGCATGAGGACAGCCCCAGAGTCTCACCCCAGAAGGCAGCCATGGGGAAGGGAACGGGAATGGCTACTGGCCCAGCCCACCTGCCGGGAGCCTGAATCCTACAGTCAATCAGAAAGCAGCCAGGAATCCACACACTGATCAAACGCTGCAGCCCAGTATCACTAAATTTTTCAAAATGGAGGACTATTTTGTCTGGGTTTATGAATCCAATTTATATTAAACCTAATCTATTTCTTAAAGCACCAGAGCAGTGATGAGCCTGCTGCTCGCAGTGTAAGTTCACTGACATCCCACTGGCCCCCGAAGTCCGTAAACATCAAACACAACGCTGACAACTCAGCAGTCTTCTCACCGCAGGACATGTCACACGACGCCCTGTCGCTTCACTTTTTCCACTCATTTCTTCTCCATTAATTTCCTTACTAACTCTCTTGTAAGCCAGGGCTTTTTCCTGAAGTGGCTCATACCTAGCCCATGAAAGCACCTCTTTTATCCACTGAAAGCCATAAAGGAGCAGGAGGCGTGTGGGGATGCAGGGTCAAGAGACCTCAGCGCAGATCTTGCTCTTCCCCTGCTGACTCCCCTTCCCTGGACTTCAGTTTTCTCAATTATAAAATGAAAGTCGAGAAATCAGTGCACTCATTGTTTCTCTGTATCAACCACGAGCAACGGTAATTCTCAAAGATGGGCCAACAAGGGAGCAGACTCAGGGTCAGATGCAGAACTACAGTTCTTTTCACTGATTAATATAGGTCATTTGTTCACACTTGAAGGCACCAAGTTTACATAACTCATGTGAAGAAAGTGGGAAAAGGTTTTAAATTAGGAATTTCTTCTAAAGTTTTACTTCAATCAGTGTTATAAATAAGCCTAGTTCCTCCCAAGTACTGCTTAATTCAGTACCACTAACAAAGAGGACAATCTTAAAGACCAGCATGAACAATAAAAGGCAAATGCAATCAAGGATTACAGCCTATATCAAAAGTCCTAAAGTCATTTTCCCTGGTGGCTCAGATGGTAAAGAATCTGCCTGCAATGCGGGAGACCTGGGGTCAATCCCTGGGTTGGGAAGATCCCCTGGAGGAGCGCATGGCAACCGCCTCCAGTATTCTTGCCTGGAGAATCCCATGCACAGAGGAGCCTGGTGGGCTACAGTCTATGGGGTCACACAGAGTCGGACATGACTGAACAACTAAGCACAGAACAAAGGCGTTTTCAAAAGGAATCAACAGAAGTTTCATAAATAAATTAAAACTATGAATATGGTGATCATCTCAAATAAAACATAAAGTGTATGCCAAAGACAATAAATGGAAAGTAGGTCAGAAAGTGATGCCAAGGATAACCAGACAGACCATCATATCAGAGCAAAGTGACACAGAATGTAAAAATAATAAAATTAAATATGGACCAAAGAAAAGAATAAAGAAATGCATCCACAACTCAACAAGTAAAAGAAAAGGTAACTGTTTTTCATATATTGGTCACCCTGGTGACCTAACATATAGTACTTGCTGGCACACAAGAAATACTCAACAAATAAATACTCAACACATGTTTTCTAAATGAATAAACAATGAATTAACTCATTACCACAAGTACTACAGGATGATGAGGCAATCATTCCTTTAACTTATGAGCCCATGCAAGACTAGCTAGTTAGCACTGCGAGCCAAGAAGGGAAATCGGGTCTCTAGATTATTCATCATTGCTTAATTTATTGTGGAATTTCTAGACTTCAGACCAATTAGAAAATTTTAGTTGGATATATAACTCAAGAATCTACTCAGTCATGAACTAGGCAGGATCTTATAACCAGTTAACCGTTAACAGCTTATATAACCCGTGAGATTTCTTTCTTATCTTGAAAACGTATTTTTGAAGCTTGTAATTAGATCAAAAATATACCAACATAATAATATTAACCAAATCTATCAGGACACAAAATTGCTTAAATGGTGTCACCACACTGTTTATCATTATACATAACAGAATGCATGCATCAGTCATTAAAAACACTTTGAAACAATATTGGGTTGGCCAAAAAGTTCTTTTGGGTTTTTCCAAAAGATGGTACAGAAAAACCCAAATGAACTTTTTGGCCAACCTCAATATTTAATGGCATTTAGCAAATATCCTGATATATTAAGTGGGTAAGCAGGGCATGAGAAATGCTGGATGAATCACAATCTGGAATCAAGATTGCCAGAAGAAATATCAACAACCTCAGATATGCAGATGATACCACTCTAATGGCAGAAAGTGAAGAGGAACTAAAGAGCCCTCTTGATGAGTGTGAAAGAAGATAGTAAAAAAGCTGGCTTAAAACTCAACACTCAGAAAACTAAGATCACAGCATCTGGTCCCATCACTTCATGGCGGGGAAAAGGTAGAAGCAGTGGGAGACTTTATTTTCTTGGGCTCCAAAATCACTGTGTATGGTGATTGCAGCCATGAAATTAAAAGACACTTACTCCTTGGAAGGAAAGCTACGACAAACCTAGACAGTATATTTAAAAGCAGAGCCATTACTTTGCCAACAAAGGTCCATACAGTCAAAGCTATGGTTTTTCCAGTAGCCATGCACACATGTGAGAGTTGAACCATAATTAAGACTGAGCACCAAGGAACTGACTTCCTTCGAATGGCTGTGCTGGACAAGATTCTTCAGAGTCCCTTGGACTGCAAGGAGCCAACTTATTGGAAAAGGCTATGATGCTGGGAAAGACTGAAAGCAAAAGGAGAAGGGGGTACAGAGGACGAGATGCTCAGACAGCATCACCAACTCAATGGACATAAATTTGAGTAAATTCCAGGAGATACTGAAGGCCAGGGAAGCCTGGCATGCTGCAGACCATGGGGTCATGAAGAGTTGGACAGAGCAGGATATAGAATTTTACATACACGGTCCAAATTTAAATGTTATATATTAACGAGAAAAGAGAAAAGGAAAAGAAGAGAAAATATGTCAGAACATTAATTAGTGTATTTGGATAATGGAACTATAGGTCTTTTATACATATTTTGCACATTTCTTTATTTTCCAGAAATGCTACCTACCTTGTATCATAGATTTTTCTTCTCACATTCCCCCCAAATTTACATAGATGTAGTTCCTGCTTTTCCATTGAGTAATACAGAAATTATACATTTAGTCATTGGGATAGTTTTCTTGTCTAAACGTAAAACCCTAAAATTTTAAAAGCTGCTTCAGTTAACAACAGAAATAAAAGATAATGGAGTTTTTCTCTCCAATACCTAAATTCCCAATAGCCAGCAACAAAATTTTTCACTAAAGTTTACAGGTTAAGGATAGCCCAAAACAACATTACACAAAAAGGAAACTGTATTTATCTACTTTCTGAATATAGACCTCTACCAATAATCCCAGGACTTACTAAATAGCTGTTTATTTAAACTGAGACTATTCACCTCTCGTCACATACATCGCTTATAATCTCTACGGTTAATAACAGCTGTGAATGCGTATAAAGACAGACCTCAACCACCAAGAGCAGAGGCCTCTGTGGACTCGCCGTCAGAACTCCAGTCAACCACCCGTCAATGCAGGCATGGGAAACCAGCTTCTGAGGGAACTGACTCTTGCGTTACTTGTCTCAGAGAGGAGGCGTAAGAATGAAATTATAACATGTTTATAAAAATACGATCAATATGTAAGGAGTTAGGATCATGGATCTCTGAATTTCCTACACCACATCAAGACTCATTCCACAACGACACCACTGGACAAGATCTGTGAACACAGCAAAAGCAGTCCTTGGAGGGAAGTTCATAGCAACACAGGCCTCTCTCCAATGGCAAAATTGTCTCAACCTTTGCATTTGTTGAGCCAGGTCTTCAAGTTATTTCTCACAACTGGAGCCTAAGATTTGATAATATATCCATGGTATTAGCAAAGTTCTTAAAAACAGAGGATGAAATGCACAGCTTAACACTGATTATCCACAAATAAAATCGCTCTTGTTTAAAGGATTGATTAAGTCATTATGATAATACTCTTCCCACAGGGCAAAGAGTGAAATACAAGGTTAGACTGTGCAGATGAAAAAGCAAAAGCAGAAAACCCTCCACCAACACCGCCCACCCTCACCCACAGCGCACAGCCTCCTCCCCAGACCACCTCCCTCAGACACCAGCCCTGCCCCTGAGACCCTCCCGCCCCTGAGAACCTTCGAGGTCTGGACAGTCGTCTCTGAGGGCTGAGGGCTCACTGACACCACGTGGAGCGGGCCCACTGGCCTCACTGTCTCTGCTCTTCCAGAGGCTACAGCCCACAGCCTGCGTCCCCCTTCCTTGCACAGGCCCCCGTTCCTCTGCACATTTCTAAGTATTTGATCAACAAGCATTTAGATGCGTGAGATAGGGTGCTCAGGGCCGGAGTACTGGGATGACCCTGAGGGATGCGGTGGGGAGGAAGGTGGGAGGGGGGGGTTCAGGATGGGGAACACGTGTACACCCACGGCTGATTCAAGTCAATGTATGGCAAAACCACTACAATATTGTAAAGTAATTAGCCTCCAATTAAAATAAATAAAATTTTAAAAAATAAAATAAAGGACAAGAAAAAAAGAATTAAACCACATATCTCAATTTGGTGAAGATAAATTTCTCCTGCCCCCAAGTGTCTCCTCTCTCCCCAGCCTTCCCAAGGATCCTGATTAGAACACATGATGGAGGCTCTGGGAGGGTGTAAGTGACCAGGTGATCTGCGCATCTGAGCACAGAATCAACTAACTTCCAGTGAGAAATATAGAAAGATGAGGCTGGGAATAATGCAGCTTGACAGCTTTCAATGAAACGCTAGTTACAAACGTATTTTATCCTGTTTATTATTTTAACTCTACTAAAGCACAGATTTGAATTTCTATTCTAAATGAGAAAACATTTGTAACATTAAATACATCGATTTTTCAACGAGGAACAGAAAGCACCCTTGCATTTTGCTTTCTGTAATTTAGAATTCTTCAATCCGTCCGTTTTGTTCAAAGAAAAGTAAGAAGACTATGTTATCTGCAGCAGCTAACTTGTTCGAGCTTCTGAGACTGTGTGAAAGATAGTCAAATAATACTACAATTGCCTTCATAACCATAAGCCCTTCCTCAGGAAGATCATAAAGTTATTTATTTAAATAGTATCTATACTGAGCCACTGAACTGAACTGAAGCAAAATCAAAACTCTGAATTTCAACCATTTGGCTTTTTATCTACCAAGTATTATCAATATTCTCTAGTTTCTGTCATGTAAATAAAGTTATTACAAAGATCACAAAACGTACAACCAAATACTTTTTTCCTAGCGAAGGCAGCCAGTGGTTTCCAGCATTCATAAATATTTATAGGCGGTAGCTCTTCCAAAACTACGCTGAAAGAAAAATCAGGTAATCTTGTTTTACCTCATAACTCATGGTTTTAAAACTCAAACACGATAATTTACCTGCTGCTTAATTCTAAGTAGTAACAGTAAAACTTTGTGCTCTTAGACATTATCTATATGCATAGAATGATACTCAGGCTACAATCAAATCACCATCACAAAAATTCTTGAGTCAATTATATAAACTACTATCTATTTAGCCCTATTTCTGACTACATTTTAAAAGAAGTAACTCAATACCCTAAGAGTTTAACTTTCACATGTTTTGCAGGACATGAACTACTAATGTCAGCCTATCCTTAAAATAGAATAGTTCAACTAATTTTAGACTCAAGTGTTATAACGCATCATAGCTGCCAGCCGGCAGGATACCTGAACTGTACCAGCAGCATATGCAGATTCACCAAAGCAAACTGTCAGATTGCTGAACTCTGAGCCACCCCATGCAAGCCCACGGAGGAGGTCCACATGGTGTACCTATGCAAAACAAAACAGTACTTACAAATAATGTGCCCCTGGGAAAAAAAATGCCCAGGGCCCTATTGATTTAAATAGTATCTATAACATGCAGTGGTTCGAAAGTGTCAAAAGGAGGTAACGACATAAAAATACTACTATCATATACATAAACAATGTTCAAACGACTGCAGAGTTGCACTCACTTCACATGTTAGCAAAGTAATGCTCAAAATTCTAAAAGCTAGGCTTCAACACTACATGAATCGAGAACTCTCAGATGTTCAAGCTCGATTTAGAAAAGGCAAAGGAACCAGAGATCAAATTGCCAACATCTGCTGGATCACTGAAAAAGCAAGAGAATTCCAGAAAAACATCTACTTCTGCTTCACTGATGACACTAAAGCCTTTGACTGAGTGGATCACAACAAACTGTGGAAAATTCTGAAAGAGATGGGAATACCAGACCACCTGACCTGCCTCCTGAGAAACCTGTATGCAAGTCAGGAAGCAACAGTTAGAACCGGACATGGAAAAACAGACTGGTTGCAAATTAGGGAAGGAATATGTCCACCCTGCTTATTTAACTTATATGCAGAGTACATCGTGCAAAATGCCAGGCTGGATGAAGCACAAGCTGGAATCAAAACTGCCAGGAGAAATATCAGTAATTTCAGGTATGCAGATGAAACCTCCCTTATGGCAGAAAACAAAGAGGAACTAAAGTGCCTCTTCAGGAAAGTTAAAGAGGAAAGTGAAAAAGCTATTAAAACTCAACACTCAAAAATCAAAGATCATGGCATCCCGTCCCATGACTTCAAGGCAAACAGATGGGGAAACAATGGAAACAGTGACAGACTTTATTTTGGGGGGCTCCAAAATCACTGCAGATAGTGACTGCAGCCATCTCCAGAAATTAAAAGATGCTTGCTCCTTGGGAGAAAAGCTATGGCAAACCTAGACAACATATTAAAAAGCAGAGACATTACTTTGCCAACAAAGGTCCGGATAGTCAAAGTTATGGTTTTTCCAGTAGTCATGTATGGATGTGAGAGTTGGACCATAAAGAAGGCTGAGTGCCGAAGAATTTGATGCTTTTGATCTGTGGTGCTGGAGAAGACTCTTGAGAGTCCCTTGGACTGCAAGGAGATCAAACCAGTCCATCCTAAAGGAAATCAGTCCTGAATATTCATTGGAAGGACTGATGCTGAAGCTCCAATACTTTGGCCACCGACGCAAAGAACTGACTCATTGGAAAAGACCCTGATGCTGGGAAAGATTGAGGGCAGGAGGAGAAGGGGTCGACAGAGGATGAGATGGTTGGACGGCATCACCAACTCAATGGACATGAGTTTGAGTAAGCTCTGGAAGATTGTGAAGGACAGGGAAGCCTGGCGTGCTGCAGTCCAAGGGGTCACAAAGAGTCAGACACAACTGAACGACTCAACAACAACAACATATACACACTACTATATATAACATAGATAATGAACAAGGACCTACTGTATAACACAGGGAAGTCTACTCAGTATTCTGTAATAACCTCTATGGGGAAAGAATCTGACAAAGAACGAATATATGTACACATATAACTGAATCATTTTGCCAAATGCCTGAAAGTAACACAACATTGTAGTAATAAATCGACTATACTTTAATATAAAATTAAATTTAAAATAAAATATTCAAATCTCTTAAGTTAAATTTTGAAATATCATTAAAATTTCAAAATAAACTTAATAAAATTGAAGTTTAAGTAAACTTAAAAAAAAAGATTACCAATCATTCATGAAAGATGTGTGATAAAGGACTGATATCTGAAAGACACAAAGGACGCAAAATTCAACAGGAAAAAAACAAAAGGCAAAAGATCTGACCAGACAACTCACCAAAGGAGATACATAAATGCAAATGCACATATGAAAAGATACTCCACATCACATGTCACTAGGGAAGTGCAAATTAAACCAATTCAACGCTACCACACCCTATCAGAATGGCTAAAATCCAGAACACTGCCAACACCAAATGCTAAGGGAGGGTGTGGAGTGACAAGAACTCTCATTCACTGCTGGTGGAAACGAAAGATGGTACAACCCCTTTGGAAGAGAGTTTAGCGGTTTCTTAAAGGGTAGACACAGGCTTCCCTATGATCCAGCAGTCACACTCCCAGTTATTTACCCGAATGACTTCCCTGGTGGCTTAAGTGTCTGCCTACAATGCGGGAGACCTGGGTTCAATCCCTGGGTCGGGAAGATCTCCTGGAGAAGGAAATGGCAACCAACTTCAGTATTCTTGCCTGGAAAATCCCATGGACGGCGGAGCCTGGTGGGCTACAGTCCATGGGGTCGCAAAGAGTCAGACATGACTGAACGACTTCGCTTTCACTTTCTTTACTCAAAATTGACAGAAGTTGAAAGCAACCAAGATGTCCTTCAAAAGTTGAATGAATAAACAAACGTAAATTCATACTGCTACTGCTAAGTCGCTTCAGTCGTGTCCGACTCTGTGCGACCCCATAGACGGCAGCCCACCAGGCTCTGCCATCCCTGGGATTCTCCAGGCAAGAACACTGGAGTGGGTTGCCATTGCCTTCTCCATTGTGTGAAAGTGAAAAGTGAAAGTGAAGTCGCTCAGTCGCTTCCGACTTGTAGCGGCCACATGGACTGCAGCCTACCAGGCTCCTCCATCCATGGGATTTTCTAGGCAAGAGTACTGGAGTGGGGTGCCACTGCCTTCTCCGTAAATTCATACAATGGAATACTATTCAATAGTCAAAAGAAATGATCCATCAAGCCATGAAGAGACATGGAGGAACCTTAAATGCACGTTACTAAGTGAAAGAAGGGCTTCCCTTGCGGCTCAGCTGGTAAAGAATCCGCCCGTAATGTGGGAGAACTGGGTTCAATCCCTGGGTCAGGAAGATCCCCTGGAGAAGGGAAAGGCTACCCACTCCAGTATTCTGGCCTGGAGAACGCCATGGACTGTATAGTCCATGGGATCACAAAGAGTCAGGCACAACTGAGCGACTTTCAGTTTCAAGGGAAAGAAACCAGTCTAAAGAGACTACATACTGTATAATTCCAACTACAGGAAATTCTGGAAAAGATTCAACTATATGGAGACAAAAAAAAGATCAGTGGTTGCCAGAAGCATGGGAGAATGAAGAGGCAGAGCACAGGACTTGGGGGCTATCAAACTATTCCGTATGAGCCTGTAATAGTGAACACATGACATGCATGTGTCAGCTCCCAAAGAACTGTACATATTCAACATAGTTTTGAAAGTCCCAGCCACAGAAATCAGACAAGAAAAAGAAATAAAAGGAATTTAAATTGGAAAAAAAAAGAAAACTGTCACTGTTGGCAGATGACACAATACTATACAAAGAAAACCCTACAGACATCACCAGAAAACTACTAGAGCTCATCGATGAATTTGGTTAAGCTGCAGGATACAAAATTAATATATAGAAAGCTGTCGCATTTCTATACACTAATAAAGAACTATCAGAAAGAAATTAAGGCAACAATCCCATTTACCATCACATCAAAAAGAATAAAATACCTCGGAATAAACCTATCTAAGGAAGTAAAAGAGCTGTACTCAGAAAACTATAAGATCAATGAAAAAAACTGGAGACAACAGAAACAGTTGCAAAGATACACTGTGGTTTTGGACAGGAAGAATTAATACTGTTAAAATGAGCATACTACCCAAAGCAAACTACACCAATGCAGCCCCTATCAAAACACTGATGGCATTTTTCACAGAACTGGAACAAATAATTTTAAAATTTGTATGGAAAAACAAAAGACCCTGAAGAGCCAAAACAATCTTGAGAAGGAAGAACACAGCTGAAAGAATCAGGCTCCCTGACTTGAGACCACATACAAAGCTACGGTAACCCAAACAGTGGGGTAGGGGCACAAAAGCAGACACACAGACCAAAGAAACAGGAGAGAGCCCAGAAAGAGCGCAAAGTGTTACAAACGCAAGCTGGATCTTAGTTAATACTAATGTACCAATACTGGTTCATCAGTTAAACAAATGCACCACACCAATGCAAGATATCTAAAGAGGAAACTGTGGGGAGGGGAGGGAGCACTGGACTCTCTGCTCAATTTTTCCATAAAACCAAAACTTCCCTAAAAAAGAAAAAAATTTGTTTTTTATGGCCACTGCCCTAGGAGGAGTCAGAGGACTTGCATTCTCAGGTCTACATCATTCACTGACTATGTAATCTCTACTGCCCAAAATACCTCATATGCCCTATTTTATCCCACCTTTATTAACATAAAACGGCTTCCCTTGTGGCTCAGCTGGTAAAGAATCCGCCTGCAATTCGGGAAACCTGGGTTCGACCCCTGGGTTGGGAAGAGCCCCTGGAGAAGGGAAAGGCTGCCCACTCCCGTAATCTGGCCTGGAGCGCAGAGTCGGACGTGGCTGAGCGACTTTCAGCTTCGTGTTTAACCTAGTGAGGTGGAGAGTGAGGGAGGTCTGCCTTTCTCCCTTCAGGAGGGTAAAATAAGCCACCGAATAGTTCTGCTTCATGCCCAGCATCACGAAGACAAACTGCCCCACTGGCACGGCCAGCATGGAGAACTGTACCAGTGAAAAGAGGGACATGTTTTTAATTCACTGGGACAATGGTATCTTTGTATAATGCCTTTAATACCAGGATTCACTGGGAAATATTTTCACCCACTAGAGAAAAATCAGGACTTTGTCAGCTCCCTTTGACGATTCTTTCCAGGAAACATCTCAGGCATGTATCAAGGCAGCCACATTCATCAGTGACATTTACAAAACATAATTCTTTTCAAAAATCTCAATCTAAATACACACTGGAAATGCTCATACTAAAATTCTATTTTATTTTCATGGATATCTACCCATTCGAATATATAATCCAGCTAAGATAAAACAGGTTCAAGCTCCAAAGTCTATTTAATATTTGAACTAAGTCTCTATGAATTTTTAAACTATTACTTTTTATTTCATGTATCCATTTAACACACTTCAGAAAGATCTAGTAATAAAATCATAATCCTAACTTTTAAAATATGCTTAAAAATACTACTTCTGCAACATTTCCTGGTTAGTATAACAAAACTCATAACACATAGTTTATATCAAATATACACTTAATGTTCAAATGTCATTGCTACCAACTTCTCTAAGCCTCAGTGTTCATATTGGTGAAATGCTACGCTATGCTATGCCAAGCCACTTCAGTCATGTCCAACTGTGTGTGACCCCATAGACGGCAGCCCACCAGGCTCCCCCGTCCCTGGGATTCTCCAGGCAAGAACACTGGAGTGGGTTGCCATTTCCTTCTCCAATGCATGAAAGTGAAAAGTGAAAGTGAAGTCACTCAGTCATGTCCGACTCTTAGCGACCCCATGGACTGCAGCCTACCAGGCTCCTCCGTCCATGGATTTTCCAGGCAAGAGGACTGGAGTGGGGTGCCATTGCCTTCTCCGATTGGTGAAACGGCAGTAGTTAAATAGTTATGAGATTCAGAAATGAGAGAGAACTCATTTGCAATACACTACCCGGCGCCTGTCATATAAGTGCATGTGTGCTCAGTCACTTCGGTCGTGTCCAACTCTGCAACCCTGTGGACCATCGCCTGCCAGGCTCCTCTGTCCATGGGATTCTCCAGGCAAGGATACTGGAGTGGGTTGCCATGCCCTCCTCCATGGGATCTTCCTGACCCAGGGATCAAACCCAAATCTCTTATGTCTCCTGTAGTGGTTCTTTACCACTAGGACCACCTGGGAAGCCCTAACAATGATTAATACCAAGAATTTTTTCTAATGTTATGTCAACTACACCCCTTTTTAAAAAAAAGAGGAAAAAGACTATTTTAAAACAGCACTTTCTTTTTTTGATAAATATTTATTTGTTGTTGTTGTTCAGTAGCTCAGTTGTGTCCGACTCTTTGCAGCCCCATGGACTGCAGCAGGCCAGGCTTCCCTGTGCTTCACCATCTCCCAGAGGTTGTTCAAACTCATGTCCATTGAGTCGGTGATGCCATCCAACCATCTCATCCTCTGTCACCCTCTTTTCCTCCTGCCCTCAATCTTTCCCAGCATCAGGGTCTTTTCCACTGAGTCAGCTCTTTGCATCATTTACTGAATTAACTGGGTTCCATCCATCTACAGCTAAGCTAAAGGTCTATTTAACAGCAGCTTTAAATGAATTTTTAAAACTCCAAACTATGTTTTGTAATGAACATACACTATAAGAGATTTTCTACAAATTAAAAAGACCCCAAGTATCTTCAACTGTAACTTCTATAACAAAGTCATTGCACCCCATCCTGTCCCCACACATACAGCCAACCATCAGCCACGCTGTAAGTTTCTGAAGTAAGCTCCTATTGAACCAGCCTTCCATCCAACCACCCCAATCTTTTGGTGGCTTCCTGAGGCTCCCATCCCATTCAGCCTCCACACTGTTACCAGAGGTATCTTCCTGAAACTGATCTAATACCCTGGCAAAGATCATGAGAGTTCCCTGCCTAGAGAAGAAACCCCAAATCTGGTGCTGGCTATGGCATCCCAGGCTCTCTTCAACCTGGTCCATATTCAGCCAGATCTACCTTCCCATAACCGCCACCCCATCCCATTCAGCCAAACTCTCCAAATGAGTTCTGTGGTTCTACTAATGCAACAGAATTGCCCCGCCAGACCCTCCCCCTGAGGCTCTCCTCCCTGCCACCTTCAGCCTCTGTTCACGGAAAATCCCACTTGACCTGAAGGACAGAGTTTTCCCCAATACCCAACCCCAGGAGGACTATTTGCTTCCTCTTCTGAATGAAAAGAGAGTAGAGTAGAAAACTATGACAATTATAATTACATTAAAGGAATAGACCATACAGTGAAATATTACTCAGCCATAAAAAAGAAATAATGCTATCTGCGGCAACATTGATAAACCTAGATATTATCATACTAAGTGAACAAGTCAGACAGAGAAAGACAAATATCATAAGCTATCTCTTATATGTGGAATCTTAAAAAAAGATCAAGTGAACTTTAATTTATAAAACATAGACTCACAAACATAGAAAACAAACTTAGGGTTACCAAAAGAGAAAGGGGGGAGATAAATTAGGAGCTTGGGATTAACATTTTCATACTACTATATATAAAATAGGTAACCAAGATATTGAGTATAGTTCCCAGTACTATACAATAGGTCCTTGTTGGTTACCTATTTTATAGAGAGTAGTATGTATATGTTAATTCCAAACTCCTATTTTAGTGGTGGCTTATTAGTTCCATTTTCCTTACCAGGACCTCCTGTTTTAAAATATTTATGCATGCAAATGGTTATTAGGGTGCCTGGTCAGGGTGGGCAGTTTCAGTCAGGGTGCTTCCTCTAATATTCCCCTTTCTTCCCATCTAGAATTGAGATGCAAAGGCTGGAAGAGCAGCAGCCACCTTGTAACCCGAGAACAACCACATGATGGCCAAGAAGCAACACACAAGTCTGGGTCCTGGTGGCAAAGAGAGGTTCCCCACAGAACCCAGTCCCTGAGAAAAAGAAAACATCATCAACTGTTCTTTGTTACAAACATCCAAACACAATCTTAGCTAACACTCATTACTAGTTAAACCTATTTCATTTTTTAAAAGAAAAGAAAAAGCCCAGACTAATACCACCGTAACTAGCTACAAGTAGCACTATCGCGATGTGCAATGCTCAGTCACTCAGTCATATCTGACACTTTGTGACCCCATGGACTGTAGCCCTCCAGACTCTTCAGTCCGTGGGATTTCCCAGACAAGAATACTGGAGTGGGTTGCCATTTCCTTCTCCAGGGTTCTTCCCAATCATGATGAGGCCCTACTAAAGACCACTCACTACACAACTGACTATCAATCTCAAAGAGGAGATGAAATCTGAAATCAAGATTTTGCAGAATCCTGAAGCCAACTGAAAACCACTGAGGTCACATGGATTGAAGGGGGCAAAGTTCTCTGAAATCTTTACACTCCAGCTTCCAATTCAGCCAGCACCAGAATTAATTTACACAGTAAAAGATAGGATTTTGACCATTCATGTATCTGTGTATGCCTTAAAAGTGAACTGAAAATGAAAATTACAGCTGGAATAGTTCTCAGTTCCTTTTGTCACCATGCACAAAAGCAGAATCACGGGGCCTTAACGTGAAAAGGGATTAAAGCAACTCCTCAGCGTTTTCATGGAAAATAGAAACTTCTGTCTTTTTTCTTAATCAAAGAGGTTTTTTCCATGATCTATACACACAGATTGGAGAAGGAAATGGCAACCCACTCCAGTACTCTTGCCTGGAAAATCCCATGGGCAGAGGAGCCTGGTAGGTTGCAGTCCATGGGATCGCTAAGAGTCGGACACGACTGAGCGACTTCACTTTTACTTTTCACTTTCATGCATTGGAGAAGGAAATGGCAACCTACTCCAGTGTTCTTGCCTGGAGAATCCCAGGGACAGAGGGGCCTGGTGGGCTGCCGTCTATGGGGTCACACAGAGTCAGACACGACTAAAGCGACTTAGCAGCAGCAGCAGCATACACAAAGATACATAGTCATACATAAGTAAGAAACCTGCCGCTCAGCTTTCACAGAGAATAGTAAGAAACCCTTGTTATAGTTATTTGAGGATAACTGATCAATTTCCAGGTCAATGGGAAAATACTCATTTTCTTGGACCAAAATAATTTACCTTTCTTGTCCATTAAGTCTAAAATGTATAGAATACAATTCATTGGATTCACATTCAGTTCAGTTCAGTTCAGTCACTCAGTCGTGTCTGATTCACATTAGCGCTCTCATTTTCACACTTAACATCAATTTTAAAAATTAACAATGTGTTGAGAAAAGAAAATCTTCCATCACAGATTCAAACAGCAGAATTTCACAGTGACAGCTAATTAATACTAGTAATATAATAATACACAGAAATTAATTCTAATAACAGTATGTAAGTTGGTTTCCTTATACTGACAGGAAAGACAAGAGGGATACTGGGCATCTTTTATGCTAACCTACTAAAAATGTCTTATATTACATGGTAAATACCCCGGATAATTCACTGTAAGATATTAAAGAAAGTCACTGATATGGGCTATTTCTAGTATAAACAATAATAAAGAAATATGTTTTATTTGTAAATAAACGCTTTTATTCACCCTGCCTCTGGCAATCTGCTGAAGTAATGAGATTTTTTTTTTTAATCAGATGCCTTGAACATCCTAGCAATAAATACATTTTATAAGTAAAGGCCCTGGAATATGAATCAGAACACGGCACCCTTCTCTGCAGCAAATAGCTCTTTCTGTGTTATTCTAATTCAACAGACAGTTGCCTCTTTTCACTCAAAAGTAAGGACCAAAGCAAGACCCAAGAATAGACTACACCATAAATAATTAGGGCTCACTCACTCGCCGCTATTCTTGTTCTGATCCAGAAGGCTAGGTTTGAAGTTCTTCCAAAGCCATCTGAGGACTCAACTCTCAACTTCTAAACCTAATAGTCATAATTGCTAACTTTATACATTACTGTAATTCTCCGTTTCTGTCAACAGACAAATTCTGAATTTGTTACAGCTGACCCACACTTTCAACAGCTGGGGCATATGATCACTTGGCAACCTGATAACACTCCAGCCAAACGCAAAGTCACCCTGGAATCAAGGAACTTGGTCAGAAATGAATATCGAAATAAGCTCTCAAGTTCAGATAGGAATGGAAAATGTTTTGAACAATGCACGATTTCAGAAAATGGAACAACTGTACTTTGAAAGTTGAGTGAGCTGACACTCCCTATTCACAGCCTACAATTCTTTTCTGATTAGATCAGCCCCCACAGCAAGTCATCGGGATAATAAGCACTGTAATGAAGTCATCGAATTGGATACTGATGGGAAATCATAACCGGCTTCAAAATACATCGGGAAACAATGAGTTTTCCAGGTCTCTAGCTTTCCACATAACACACTGGCCAATACTCTTACTTTTCTTTCCAAGACCAGATGAAACACAGAACATCTATAAAGCCGAGGACAAACTGATGACTTATGCGTTTTAACACAACAAAGAAGATGAAGGAAACAACCTCCACTTTTTCAGCAAATTCGGGACTACAAGTTTGAAAAAGTGGATGTGTAAAGTTCCATACTGATTATTAGGCTATAATGAAAATGAGATAAAGTGAAATCGGCAACGACCTCCAGGATCTTCTATTTCCTTTTACTTCCAAAGGCAAATAAAAACCATCTTTTACAGAACGTCCACTTCCTCAAGGCAAGTCAAATCAGCACCTCAGTTATTTCTGTTTTCTAAGTCATCTGCAAGTACCCACATGTCACAGAGGTAAAACTTGATGGGACAAAAATTCATACAGCTATCTTTTTTTTTTTTAAAAGTAAAAAAGGTATTTACTTTCAAACTTTCAGACTCTTTCTTTCTGACCTTAAAGAACACAGGTGTGCCTGTTCCATAAGGTTTATTAGTGTATTGCAATATCTCTCATTTTTAAGGTTCTGGAACAAATGATTAAGAATCTTATTTTCAAATGGAAGTATAGATGTAAACATGAGTGTATTGGACACGAACGCATATACAGATGCTACAAATGTGCTTTAGCCTAAAATATCATAGCACTTGCTCGGTGGTAGTATCATACAATAGAGCCTTGGCACAAAGGAATTCTGATTGTGCTGTATACAGAATTCTACATGCATTAAAGGAATGTCAAAAATAAAATATGTTCTAGAAGGAGATGAAACATGTTCATGTAGATTTTGAGCTTTGGGGGGAGGGGGCCTGGAATTTAATTATTCAGTTCATGCATCTTTAACCATATAATCCCCACTCAATTTACAGAAATTGAGTTTCTTAAGACCAAAGCAAATATTCAAAAGAAGCAAGACCACTTGAAATCAACTGATGAAACAGGCCACGATTCACCATTAATATATTAAGGCTCTTAGCCATCCCTGGGTGTGGAGCGCTTAAGTAGAGCCACAGTTAGGAGATTGTCTAGACATATTGAAAGACAATGTCCAGAGACTAAAAGACCCTTTAAGATGAGAAAGTGTTCTTTAATCTAACCTCTCATTTAACTATAAAGTCAAAATAAACACAATGCTAAAACGTCAATACTATTTATCATAGAATTTCCCCAACGTAAAGGACAGGCAGAAAAATATCTCAAAATATACTCCTTTACCTTTAAATTTACAACAGACTCTCTGACGAAAGTCTTTCATCCATCACACTATCAAGTAACCTTTACGATAGGTAGGAATAGATTTAATATAGTCACGAACCATAAACTTTTCAAATAAAATCATTTTAAGAAAAACGATTTGGTGATGCTCTCAGTGGTGAAACAGTCCATTTATTTAAGAAGCTAAGAACCTTTTTTTAAGGGTTAACCAATACCCCGTATCAAGCAAGGTCAGCAATGCCTTAGTAATCCCACGGAGAATGAACCTGTAACCACCCTCCCAGCAAGAAGGATGATTATGCGTAGTGCTTAAGAGCTTTTTACAAAGGAGAAAAACGCAAGGTGCCTCTTGGAAACCAAACCCCTCCCCCGCACTGTACTGCCCATCCGACGGTGTCTCCCGGCCATCGCCCACCCGGCCACCCTCCCTGCGGTGGGATACGGAACCCCGTCCCCCAAAGACCAGGTTCAGTCCCAGGACTGGTCCAGACACCTGTTTACTTGTGCCCAAGCAGCAGTGGCTCCTGTCAAGCAAAGGAGACGGTCACCCCGCAGGTCTGTGCCCCGCCCAGGCGGCGGGGGCGACATACCTTTGTACCTCTCCAGGACATCCTCGTAGGCCTGGAGGTACTCCTGCTCGTCCACGCACAGGTAGGCGGCCGGGGAGAGGTACCCCGCCATGCCCAGGTTTATCTCAGCGGGGACCGGCCGAGCCCCCTCTCCCGCTCGAAACCCGGACAGGACCGCAGTCAGCGAGGGGCAGCCGCGGGCACGGAACGCGCGAGGAGGGGGGAGCGCCGGGGCGCACAGGGGTTCGGCCGGAGAGACGCCCCGGGGTCTCAGCAACGGTCCGTGCAGGCGAGCCCGGCGGCGGCGCGCAGCGCCACGCGGCGCGGGGGAGCCCGGGGCCCGGCGAAGGCGGGCGCGTGGCGACGGGCGCCTGCACCCTCGTGAGCCGAGGCGGCGGCCGCCTGGGCCCGGCTCTGCGCGCCCGCTCGGGGCCGGGAGGACGCGCGCGCTGCCTCCGCCCGCGGTGCTCCGCGGCGCATCTGCGGCATTTCCTGGCCGCCGCGCCGCAGACGCGCGCCCGCGCCCGGGAGGGGGAGCGCGGGGAGGGGGCGGGCGAGAGGGCGGGCGGGCGGCGGCCTCCGGCGGGCAGCGCCCGGCCCCTCCCCGGCCCGCCCTCCCCGGGCGCGGGGCGCCGCCCGGATCCCAGGGGCGAGGTTTCTATTTGGGACCCACAACAGGTGCCTGGGAAACAAAGCCGCGGATCGCGCCTCCCGCGCTCGCAACCCCCGCGGGGCTCCGGGGGAGACCGGGGGAGCCTCCGGGACCGGCCGGCCGCGCGGAAGGGCCGGGCCCCGCGACAGCGCGGGGCGCACGGGCGGGGGAGCCGGGGTCCGCGCCTCGGGGGCCGCCTGCGCCTGCGCGCCCCGCAGCCCCGGCCCGGCCGGCGGCCCCTCCCTGCCGCCCCCCAGAGCCTGGCCGCGCCGCTGCGCCGCCAGAGACACCAGGCTCCGCCACCCGCTCCTCCCCGCCGCGGATCACCCAGCGGTGTGATGTGGCCAAGTGACTTACCCTGTCTTCATCAGGATAATCATATCATAAAGTTCATCATATCATATCATCATATCACAAACATGTGACATGTCAACATTGTACGTGTTCGCTGTTACTATTATCAGATGAGCCACTTCATTGTTGACTCTGATTGATGACTCTGGCCACATCTCCCCTCCCTATTTCTTCTTTCATGAGTACTGACCTTTTGTCCTTGATGAGTCTTTTTTTTCTTTTTTAGTGATGTGAATCTGGTCCGATTTCCATGAATTGTTACATGGGAATGAGTAGTCTTGAGAACACTGTATACTCTGGATAAAACTTCCTTAAGTTAGAATTGGAAAGCTTTACTTCGCATTAGTAATTGGCCTATGTGACTCCAAATAGAATAAGACCACCCTTCTCTTTTCTATCCTGACCACTGACCTGAGTTTGATCTCACATCCCACTAAGCCTTTAGGATCACTAGAATTTTCTTGCGACTTGGCATGCATTTATGTGCACATTAGCTCATGAAGCAACAAGCATGAACCATATGGGACACCTAGAACTGAAAGGATTAGCAATTCAATCCCTAAGAGTCGTTCCATTTACAAATCACATATGTACAAATAAGTCTCTCAGAACTCTCCTGTCTCTCATGGACACAGAGAACAGAGTTGTGGTTGCCAGGGGGTACAGGCTTGGGGGGAGGAATGGAGTGGAAGCTTGGGATTAGCAGATGCAAACTATTATATATATGATAGGTAAAAAACCAGGTCCTACTGTATAGCATAGGGAACTAGTATCCCGTGATAACCATGAGAGAAAAAAAAAATGAAAAAAAGAATATATATAACTGAATCACTGCTGCTGTACAGCAGAAATTAACACATTGTGAATCAATTTTACTTCAATTTTAAAAAAAATTTAAACTGTCTTGTCTCCCTCCCAATGAATAAGGTCATTGAGGGCATAGTCTGAGCCTTAATCAGAAATTGCCACCCAGTAGCTTCCCTGATAGCTCAGTTGGTACGATTCCTGGGTCCAGAAGATCCACTGGCGAAGGGATAGGTACCCACTCCAGTATTCCTGGGCTTCCCTTGTGGTAAAGAATCCGCCCACAATGCGGGAGACCTAGGTTTGATCCCTGGGTTGTGAAGATCCCCTGGAGAAGGGAAAGGCTACCCACTCCAGTATTCTGGCTTGGAGAATTCCATGGACTATATAGCCATGGGGTCACAAAGAGTCGGACACGACAGCGACTTTCACAAGCACCCAGTTTTGTGAATATAATAACTGCACACTCAAGTGATTTTTAACTGTTCATTTAAGGAACTAGTCAAAAGGAACAAGCAGCACTGGTAGTTGTTGGGGTAAATGTATATTCCTGGAATGATAATCGAGGCTCAATCTGCTAATAATCTTAGTGTATTCCACGAGGAAGTGGCAAAAGCACAGCAGTTTAGAGCTTGGTCCCCCAAGTCAAAATGGCCTGAATTCAGATCCTAGCTCCACCACTTCCTAGAACCTCGGGAAGAGTCTCTCCTCTTTTGGCAGATTTCTGGCCTGAAAAAAATGGAGAAAATAAGAGTGTGTGTGCTCAGTCACTCGGTCATGTCCAAATCTTTGCAATCCAATGCAAAGCAGCCCTCCAGGCTCCTCTGTCCATGGAATTTTTCAGGCAAGAATACTGGAGTGGACTGCCATTTCCTACTCCAGGGGATCTTCCCGACCCAGGGATCGAGCCCGTGTCTCTTGGGTCTCCTGCATTGGCAGGTGGATTCTTTACCACTGTGCCACCTGGGAAGCCCTGAAAATAACAGTGCCTACTTCACAAAATTGTCAAGAAGCCTGAATGAGATAACATATGGGCTTCCCTTGTGGCTCAGTTGCTAAAATATCCGCCTACCATGTGAGAGACCTGGGTTCAATCCCTGGGTTGGGAAGATCCCCTGGAGAAAGGAAAGGCTATCCACTCCAGTATTCTGGCCTGGAGAATTCCATGGACTGTATATACAAAGAGTCGGACATGACTGAGCGACTTTCACTTTCACTTTTCATCAGGTGCATAGGGCCATCAGTCAACCCTCATTCACAGAGCATTTACCATGTGTCAGGGAATTTGCAAAATGTTTTGCATTTACTACTTTAATCACCATAGCCACCATGATCCTTGGATAGACAAAATGAAGCTAAGAAGTAAATGTTCAGTAAATTGTCCAAGAAAACACAACCAGTTTGGGATAGAGGAGGAATTAAAATCCAAGTCTAACTCTGCGAAGATCTTTCAATTCTTCACTTCAAAGAATTCACATGGGACAAATATCCATAATTTAAAATAGCATCATCACTAACCAACCATATACCTTCACAAGCACTTCAAGACTGAAAAACCCAGCTTACGATATCATGCAGGCAAAAACAGCAGATCTGCTGGTTACGATGTTAAAGAAAACAAAGCCCCTTTCCTTCCATGTTACCATGTCATTTTCACCTTGACCCTGAGATCAGGAGAGCATATATGGCATGATAGGCTCAGATTTTAACATGAAGACACTGCGATAAATGCAGAATCACTTTTAAAATTGTAAAGTATCAGACATGTGACATCGTCGCCGGGAAATGTACATCTGATTATCTCATCACACTGCTTTTTACATCTTCAAGTGATTCTGCACCACTGACAGCTAAATAGTCCAGTCTCTGCAGAGCAGAATTGCTCCAAAGCGTCCTAACAGTTCCCACTCTTCCCTACAAATCCCAGGCTTCAGCTGCACAGATGACTTGCAGTTTCCACCTGAACCCACCTCCCTGCTGTGTGTCTGCAGCTCCATCCCGCGGACATGACCTCCAGTTTGCACCAGTCCATCAGGCTAGTGAAATCGCCCCTCCCGCAGCAAGCCCCCCAGCAGCCCTTCGGGAAGCTGCCGGCCTGCTCTTGGTCCGGGGTAATCAGACTCTCCCTCTGGGTTCTCCTCATCCAGGCCCTCAGAGCCGTCACAGCTGGCCTCTCACCCTGCTGTGACTCTCTCACTCGCGCGTGTGAGGTTAGAACTGCTTTCAAGGCAGAACCAAGTATGCACCTTCATGTTGTCCCAGAAGCGTAATAAACATGTATTGAACGAGAGTGACTAACGGGATCCCCCAAACCATATGGTCTTCTCCACTCGAGACATTTCCTCATTCCATTCTATTTTTACAACCTTAAACACAAATAACCGTGTCCAACTTTCAATTCCTTTATTACTAAATAATAAACACAGTGGACATCCCCACACCCTTTCTGACCCTTGCCCTGACTCTTATTAGGGATGAACTTCACAGACAGATTAGGTTTCAGGCCAAGTGCGAAAATGCCTAATAAAATGAGAAGCTGAAACCTGAATGATATGTTTTCCAGCTCTCCACTGTACCACATCCCCTCAGATGACCTGTCCCCTTACCTGGATGCTGTGTGGCAAGTTTAACACATAATATATCTGAACTTCATAGTTTAGCCATATGATGATGAAACAGGTGTTTATTGACCCCTCAGCCTATGCTGTGTGTGTGAGGATGGATGTAACTTGTGTGCAATAGCCAATTTACCAGTGTTTATTTTAAACATGGTCATTAGTACACGTCCATACTAGAGCCGCTTATTCTGTCTGTTGTTTTATTTTCTTTTGTTCTATTTTTGAAGAACTAATGTAATCTTAAAGTCCGTAACTCGGAGGTCTCCAGTGCAGCAACTACCACTAACTTCATAGCAAACCCTTTACAGTAAGTAAGGTGTGGCCTCGCCCTCACAGAGCCGAGACTCCCATGACCCCAGTGCCCACTTTTCCAGTGCACCCCATCAGAACCCCCGGGTCCTCCATTCCCCACCGGCCGTACACGCCGCCGGCTACTACCGCCAGCCGCTGCTGGCTGCCTGTCTAGTAGTTTATGTGATCTCATCCCCCGACAAACAGGTGCCTGTCCTTCTCCCCTAGCCCCTCCTTCACTACCAAAAGCAAAATGCCCATCTCTGCCACAACCATCAAAACTCTCAGCCCAGGAGCACCTTCCGCCGTCCAGGCATCCTGCTTTGGAGACCCAGGCTTGCCACAGAGCACCACCTGTCACCATCTTCCCTTTCCGCCGAGATGAGTATCTGGTACCCTGGTTCCGGCACTGTTTCCTCCGCCCCCTGGGGGTGTCATGACCGGGCAGGGAATCCGGCCTTGGTGACTAGACCCTCCGGTGCCCACCCAGCCCTCCACAACCCCCCGGCTGCCCTGCTCACCCTCCCTTGGCTCCCAAACTGTTTCCATCCTCCCTGCCCTGCCCACCTCCACCCTCCGCGTCAAAGGCCTGGGCGAGACCAGCCAGCATCTCACAAAAGAAGCCAGGAGAAGCTCAAGGCTGTTGCCCCAGAAACCCAGATGAGAGAATGGCTGGCTGGGCGCTGTTTATTTTTCCCGTAATCAGAAAATCCCACTGAGGGGACCCTCGGGGGACTCTCGGCCACCATGGTGGCCAGGATCTGAGCTAGTCCCCTGCAGCCCCCTAGAAGGTAGACAAGTCCCAGCTCTGCATGATGGTGGGAAGCAAGAGAAACTGAGTGGGCAGGGGCCTGGGAGGGAGAGACGGAGGGGGAAGAGGCCCAATCCACAGTAAAAATCAACTCTGGTAAACACCTCGCCTCTGGCCTTTGCAAGAGAGGCCCCCGGGACACACCCCAACCTACCCCGTTGCCATTTCTGAGAAAAAAATTAGGTAACAACCACCTCAAAAAGCATAGGTCATATATACACAAACCACACAGGCACTGCAGGCTGGGGGATAGATTTCCACAGCAGGCTCAGCTTACAGCTGAGTAAAACAAGCCATCCCTTCTGGGACCTACAGGCAGTGCAAGGGAACACCAGGTAACAGAAGAGAAACATGGGTCCCTCCCATGTATTAATTAATCAGGGATGCATGATGGCTAAACCCTCAAAAGCACCAAAGGCAGGAGTTGCTATGAACATATGATGCTAATACAGATGCTATGCTTAAAAAAAAAAAAAAAAAAAAAACCTGTAGAGAGCCCTACGCAATCTTGGGTACCAGAACCCAGGAATCTAGCCCCCTGATAAATCTGGTGGCTCGGAGCTCCCAGGCAACAGGGAAACGAAGCTTCCAGCAAACACACTGTGAAACACTGAATTAATACTTTCAGATTGTCACGGTGGCGACTGCACACATATAGGAAACTTCAACGCAGATGCCTGTAAATATCCTCTTGGTTTCAAAGATATCGGGTCCTCCAACCAGAAGACGGGGCCAAACAGCTTAGTCACTAGCAGACAGGGCCAATTGCTCCTTCGATAAAATCGGGACAGAAAGTAAACACGGTCATCCTCCTCCCCCACCTTAAGCCTCAGCTCCCGGCCAGACAGGGCCCCCGGGGAGCCGGTGGGTGAATTTCCACCTCTCTGCACCCCCCAGCCGGGCCCCCCCTCCGCTCGCTCTTACCTGCGATCCTAAGCACAGCCCTCTCCGCGGGGTCCAGCACCGAGCCCCCGTGGATCTTTCTTTTCGATCGCTCATGTTTAGGCAAATTCCAGGGTAAGGTGTCTCCAGGAGCTGGAGATGCAGAGCCAGATTTCTGGCTGAAATCATCTTCGTCAGAAAAATCCGCAGAGGAAGACATGGAGCAGCGATAGGACGCGTTCCCGGAGCTCTACAGGGGATGACACAGAGAAAAGCATCAATGGCAGGGCACTCGCGTCAGCTCGTCCATTTCAGCAGCCCCCTCCCTGCCCCCAAAGGGAGTCCGCTGTCCCCCACCCTCCTCCGAGCGGCGGGGGGAACGCGCCCCAGGGCTGACCCCAGCGCTCACCATCTTCTCCGGGCCCCGGCTCCAAGCCCAGCCACAAGGCCTGGGCAGCTCCGGTTCCAGGAAGATGGGCACCCAAGTGTGTGGCCTGTGGTCCGGCCACCAGCTCACAGATGACTGGCCCAACAATGAAGCCAGAATCCACAGCCTTCCTGTTACAAATCTATAGTATCTGGCTCCCCCACCAGGCCGGGACCGAGATTTTCCATTACGAGCTGCTGCTTAATTCATTAATGCAACTCACTCCAAGTTGCAAACACAAAGCACAAACGCAGGATGCTGAGTCCTGACTCCTTTCCGCTTCCCCTCCGAGTCTCCCCTCCGACCAGGTTTGAGCCCCTCGTTCTTTTCAGTTCATTTTTTTTTCCTGAGTTTGAAGCTAGTTCCCAGACTCTTCTGGAGGAAGGAGGGAGGAGGGGCTGATTCTGAGAAGAGCCTTTTCTGCAGACCTGGAGAGTACAAAAGGCTGTTTGCCGAAGCCAAAGGCAGCGCCAGTAAACAAACGTCTGAACTCGGTTTGGAGCTCTAGAGATCATATAAACTTCGAGCAGAGGAACAGCTGCCAGCGATGGAGACGGAGGGATGCGGTGGGGAGGGGGAAGAGCTCCCCGGCCCGGCCTGCCCCGTCATCACACGCGGAAACCGGAGACGCGGCTCGGACCCGCGTGCGCGGCCTGAGCTCGGTCCTCCCTGCAGGAGCGGAGCCGGGCGCAGGGCGTGTCCGGCTGTCTGCCCTGCAGGGAAAAGTCACCAGTCATTAGCCCTTCCTCTTTGGTTGGGTTAAGTTTGTGATAATCTAGTGAGCCACTCATTTACCACTGAAAGGAGACTGCTAACTGTGCTGTGAAGAGGGTTATAAACAAGATAAAGCATCCATGGGAAAAAAAAAAAAAAAGGCTGTGTGACAACCTCCCAAAGCACGAGGGATAAACCAGAAGTGAATCAGGATCTGGCCTCCGTCTAGTCAGGCATGACCGACATGAAGTCCTGATGCACATGTAGTGACCAACACCATCATTTTAAAAGCAAACATACTATTTCCTGCAAAGTGTCTAAGATTTATCTTTGGCTTTACTCTTTCCCCTCAAAAGCAGTTTTCCGTTTTACATGAAATGCATCGCTTTGGCTAATTATCAATTTATTTAGATTTTGTGTGTTTTCTTAGTGGAAATCGTGTACTAGGCAAATAAATAAATTCCACTGATTTTCTGTATTCATTGGAATCCACAGAGTTGTGAGGAGGCATTAAGTCAGTCACAGGATGCTACTATCAACCTACTTTATTTTCCATGTTTTTCTGAAAATTCGTCCTGAGCTCTATAAGGCTGTGATGCTGGGTAGGTCCACAAAAAAGGATGACATTCTTAAAGACTTTCAAAAGGGTAACGGGTTTCCTTGGTTGCCTTCTGTCTTCCTTAAACTGGCTTCCAACCTGTCCTTAAGAAAGGTCAACTTTTATCTGTGAGCTTGTATTTCTTGTTGTTTCATGCACTCTTTCAGTGAGAGTAGTCATTTGGTTGTTTAGAGACAGACTTGGGGAATAAATGGTTAAAGGACCACCCCCATCCAAAAACTCTGATTATTGATTTTTGTAGATGAAGTAAATTTTTCTAATGATTAGAGTCTCAGCTAATGGAAGAGCAAAACATGATTTATGCCATGACATAAACACCACTCATCACCCAGCCAGATGGGAACATTTACGACCCTGGACCCAAGGGTGTTTGACTGGTGCAGCCTCTAATCTGGACGTGTCCTTGGTGAATGGGTAAGAGAGAAAGGAAGACAAGGCAATCAGCAGCACCTCTTTCAACAACATAGCGCAGGGAAATACACACGCAGACGGAGGGAAAGCACGCTGGCTTGTACACAGCCAAGTCTCTCCCAGGCTGCAGGACTCGAGTGCTAACCATCAAAGCATTTGGTTTTTCCCCACAACAATCTTCATGAACACTCTTTAAATATAAGGTAAACTATACAAAATTAGGCCCATGTGAACCTTGGAAACTGAGAACAGATTTTTTTTTTTTTTTATCATTTACATGCTTCATATTCTGAGAATTACCTTTTAATTCACTTTTTAAATTTTAGACATATGCACTCGGCAGTACAGAAATTTTTTTCTATATCTTTTTAGCCTTATCTGGCTGCTTTATTGAATTTGAATTTTCTATTTTAATTGGTGGTGTTTGCTGTTGGCTGTTTAGCTGCCAACAAGATAGAGACTAAATTGGCCACCTTTTAAGGGCTATTGAATTTAGTCTTTTAGGTTTTAAGTGTGTGATTAAATGAATGCTTTTATTTTAATCAATGAAGGTTGTCTATGGTTTCTGTCTTCAAATTTGGGGAAAATATATTTCGAATCTTAGTAAATTTGCATTCTTTCTAATGTCAGTGGCATCCATGCCAGTGAATCAAGCAGACTTTCTAAATCAAGTGTTCCAGGTGGGAGGCTGAAAATTCCACCACTCACCTGTCCTTTCCTAATATCAGGCAAACTGGATGAACCATTGATAATTGTTTTTCTGTTTCTTTTTTATTTAATATTTGATGAGGTGAAAGAAGAGAGTGAAAAAGTTGGCTTAAAACTAAGATCATGGCATCTAGTCCCATCACTTCGTGACAAATAGAAGCAGAAAAAGTAGAAGCAGTGACAGATTCTCTTGAGCTCCAAAATCACTGCAGATGGTGACTGCAGCCATGAAATTAAAAGACACTTGCTCCTTGGATGGAAACCTATGACAAACCTAAAAAGCATATTAAAAAGCAAAGACATCACTTGGCCAACAAAGGTTTGTACAATCAAGGCTATAGTTTTTCCAGCAGCCCTGTATGGATGTGAGAGTTGGACCATAAAGAAGGCTGAGCACTGAATAATTGATGCTTTTGAACTGTGGTGCTGGAGAAGATTCTTGAGAGTCCCTTGGACTGCAAGGAGATCAAACCTGTCAATCCTAAAGGAAATCAACCATGAATATTCATTGGAAGGACTGATGCTGAAGCTTAAGCTCCAGTACTTTGGCCACCTGATTCAAAGAGCAGACTCATTGGAAAAGACCCTGATGCTGGGAAAAGCATGGAAAGCAAAAAGAGAAGGGGGCAGCAGAGGATGAGATGGTCAGACAGCATCAACGACTCAATGGACATGGATTTGAGCAAACTCTGGGAAATGGTGAAGGACCAAAAAGCCTGGCCTGCTACAGTCCGTGGCGTTGCCAAGAGTCGGACAAGACAGCGACTGAGCAACAAATTGAAGTACAATTGATTTACAATGTTGTGTTAGTTTCAGATGTACAGCAAAGTGATCCGGTTATACATACATATATATATATATATATTCTTTTTCCTGAGAATGGATTCAAATGAAGCTGCTTTGAAGTCGACTGACCCTCCAAAACTATTCTTTATTGATTTGAAATGACTTGCCGCTTCACAACTCTGCCATGGGGGTTAAAGGAAAGAGCTGGGGGTACAGTCCTTTCTTTTGGAAAAAGCAAATGTGTTCTCTGACCCAAAGTCCAGGCCTCGCCTTCGATGTGGGGCTTAAAGTTCAGACAAAGGAAGAGAACTCTTGGGACCAGAAAAGACCCAAGTTCCTCCTGCTCTGCTCCTGTTGCCTAAGGTTTGATTCCTGTTAAAATATAAATATCTGTCTATAGGGAATTCAGTAAGTAAGTGACAGTATAACCATACAATGGACTACTTTGCAGCAATTAAACAAAAATGTTATTGATCTACATTTAGCAAAGTGGGAAGGGTGCATACAGAATGAGTCCTATTAAAAAAAAAGTCTCTGTGTGTGTGTGTGTGTATGTGGAAATGAATAGAAAGATAGATGATATCTAGACAAATAGGCAGACAGGTAACTATCTACCAGAGTGTAAACAGCAGTTATCTCTGGGTGATGACTAATGCTATGAATGAATTTAATTTTATTCCTTATAATTTTTTAACGTAAAACAAACAGTATACAAAAAGATTACTGAAAGGGAGAAGATACTACATCAAGGGTCAGAGAAAATATCAAAGGCTATAGAAAGAAACAACCATTTAACCCAGTGATTTTAACTGTCTGGGGCTCACGGACACCTCTAAAAGTCAGACCAGAGCCCATAAGCAAAGACACACAAACTTCAAGTGTGATTTTATGGGATTCACTGGCTCCGGGCTAAGCCCCCAAGTTACATCAACTGTCAACCCCATTTGGCCTGCGTGTTGAAAACAAAAAAAGTGGGGAGTGGGAAAGAATGTGCAGTATTCAAAAGTGAAGAAAGGTAATTAGGAGAGTAAAGACAAAGCTGGCCCAGGTCATCATGGTTTAATATTTAGCCTTTTTCCTTAAATAAAGGACTGTGAGAGTCCTCCAGTCTGACAGCGGATCTCTGCGACCAAGAACAAACAGCTAGGCTGTGAGGGACAGAGACCCACGCGCTGTGTCAGCACAGCCTCCTTGGGAAGGCGGTCTGAGCAGCTGGATTAGATCACCAAAAGCGAGCAAAGGGACCTTCCTAATCGCCAATTCACTCCCACGGTGCAAAAACAACCCAGATCTCCTAAAGCCAGGATAGTGACATAATGCGGCATTTTTAGCAGGGGAACTAAACAATAATCGCTCTAATTGAAACCCCAGTGGGGGATCTGGACTAGCACAATGGAGCTGCCTACCCTGGAAGCCGCCCAGCCTCAGCACCCGGATCTGGAGGAAGGTGCCAGGAAACTGCCTTGGCCCAGCATTCTCTGAAGGCAGCAAGAAATCAGTGTGGAGATAAGACCCGGAGAGGTAGCCAGACGGCCCAAGGCCCAGAGGCGGACACATGGGCTCTCACAAACGCGCACACCTGAGACGTCGGCAGGCTGCTGTAAGCACGGTTCCAAAAATTTAACAAGAAAATAAAAAGCCTGTGAGGAATCAATTAGACAAATTCAGATTGAGGGATATTCGAAGATAATTTTATCCTGGACTCTTTCAAAGAGGAAAAAGGTCAATGTCACAGAACACACACACTACCCAAAGTGGCTGCTGCTGCTGCTAAGTCACTTCAGTCGTGTCCGACTCTGTGCAACCCCGTAGACTGCAGCCCACCAGGCTCCACCGTCCCTGGGATTCTCTAGGCAAGAACACTGGAGTGGGTTGCCATTTCCTTCTCCAATACATGAAAGTGAAAAGTGAAAAGGAAGTTGCTTAGTCGTGTCTGACTCATCGCGACCCCATGGGTGCCATAGCCTTCTCCGACCCAAAGTGGGGACTCTACTCAATTTAAAAAGACAATGGAAGCCTAACAATACAGTTATGAGCCTTGGTGGGAGTCTGAATTTCTCTTTAAGCTAAAAAGACATGTTAGGGACAACGGGAAGAATGTGCACCTGGATCACCAACTGTTTATTAGCTGATACCGGGAGACTGCTGTCAATTTTCTGAGGTGTGCAAATGGTATGCTGGTTGCGCAGAAGAGCATCCCTATCTAAATTCACTCTGCCGCACTCGCTCTCAGCTGTTTCCGTATAAACAGGAATTGGTAAACGTGGCAACAGCTTAACAGTGAGTCTTCACTGTACTGCTCTCCCAACTTTGCTGTAAATTTCAATATTTTCAAAATGAAGGGCTGGGGAAACACAGAGCAAGGTCTTTTATGGTTTGTGTGTGTGTGTTGCTTAGTCCAGGCCTGTTCTCACAAGATCAGATCCCCTGGGTTTATGTCCTCGGTGACAGAACCTAACTAAGTAATTGCTCATGTGAAAGTCGCTCAGTCGTGTCCCACTCTGCAACCCCATGGACTGTAGTCTGTCAGGCTTCTCTGTCCCTGGGATTCTCCAGGCAAGGATTCTGGAGTGGCTTGCCATGCCCTCCTCCAGGGGAGCTTCCCAACCCAGGGAGCGAACCCAGGTCCCCCAGAGCATCTCATAGACACCTGGAGAAGAACCGAAATAGATGCCAACCTCAAAGGGACCCCAGATTTCTCTGCCTCTGTCCCAATCACAGTTACATCTTTCCAACAGGTGGAAAAGATATTTAAAAGGTGCCTTGGTGTTATTCACTTAATACACAATCCAGCGAGCACAACATTGGTGCAGTATCACATAATTTTTATACATTTTATATAAACTCCCACCAAAAAACCAAAATTTAGAATAAGTGAAGATCCAGTTTTGTTTAAAACTCTGTTGATTAGGTAAGCACAAATACTAAATACTAACTTCTTACAAAGTGTATAAAAATACTTGATCTGGCCCAAGACTATTCTTCCATACTAGTTTTCTATTTGAAAATAAGTCCAAAAGAAGGGCACACTATGTGATTTTAGAGATCTCAAGGAAAACCATCTCTACCACAAAGAATTAGGTGTGGAAGAAAACAGAAAATGTTGGAAAATGTGTTTAACCCGCTGAAGACAAAATGACTTAGGGAAAACTTTGGGGGCTGTGCGCTTGTCTTAGTTTAAAATGTTTCCCAAACTAGTTGAACAATGCAGGTACTTGCTCATTGAATAAATGACTCCTAATCAGCCTCTTAACTGGAAGCTACCTTTAAATAGTAAGTGGGGAGACTTCTGGTTTGGTAGGGCCTAGGTTGGAGAAGGAAATGGCAACCCACTCCAGTGTTCTTGCCTGGAGACTCCCAGGGACGGGGGAGCCTGGTGGGCTGCCGTCTGTGGGGTCGCACAGAGTCGGACACGACTGAAGCGACTTAGCAGCAGTAGCAGCAGCAGGTCGGCTTTCACCCTCTTCTTTCAGGAGAGATTTGCAGGAACTGTAAACCAGGAGGAGAGCCTGGTGAAGCTAGAGGAGAGCGGGTTGGGTGGAGGGGCGTCAGAGGGAGGTGGAGCTGGAAGGTTCTTAGATCCAATTCAGGGAGGAGATTTGTGGCAGAAAGTGAAGGAAGTCCAAGGTTTCCTTCTAAGTGGAGAAGCCCAGTTCACCAGCCTCTGAAAGAAGGACACTGAGATTCAGGACACAAACTCTCTCCAGCGTGTGAGACTGTGTTCCGGTCACAGTGGTCCTTGGTGTTAGGTTTCCAGGGCAACCAGCCTCATTGATGGGATACAGGCAGGAGAAGTGCTCCCCAACGCCTTCTGTAGCTCTGAGGGATGCTCTACAAGGTAAGCACCAGACTCATTTCCTGAGCCTAGCCTCAGGTCTAGGCTGTCTTGGCTCAGCTCTCAGGCATTCTGCAAGACTTCCTTCCTTTCAATTTAACCATCAAGTTCTCACTCTGCATCGTTTATTCAGTGACTGAGGTCAGGGGCTGGACTGAGCATTTTTACTCACTGTCCAATTTAATTCTCACAGTAACCCAGTAAGGAAGTATGATTAGGGAGGTTAAGTCACTTGTCCATAGGCGTTCTCTCAGTCCAAGGTGGAGCTGGAATTCCACCTGGGTCTTTTGGACACCAAAGTGCCCTAGAATGTCCCAGGCCTCAGAGGAACACAGAACACGCTCACAGCCCTCAAATCTCTTACCATGGATTTGGAGAGCCCAAAAGGATTAGACTTGCTCTGTATTTACTCCAGTCCAAAGCACAGAAATGACCAGGAGACAGGTGTCAGTCCACAATGATGAAAAAACATTCCAAAAAATATGACTGCTCAGATAAGGACAGCTTTGAGTGTCAGGGAGCTCCCTCCTACCCAAGAGACCAAGCCTTCACTGAGGACAACCTCACACCAACTCCATGTTCTTCCAACCCCAAGATTCTCCAGCCCGGGGTGTTCTCACACCTCCATAAATCCTCTTCCCATACAGATAAATAAAAGAAAGACCATGAGAAGTATCAAAACAGTTTGAAACTGTTTGAAATTTGTAAAATTTCAAATTGTTTGAAAATTGCAAAAATCTTTCAAAAATACCACAAAATTTTTTGCATGTCAACCTTAATGAAATCATATTAAAATTACAGAAACAGAGACACTGAGAACTAGTTTGCAGAATCTAAAATATGACACAGGGCCTCCCCAGTGTGATCCAGGGGCCAAGATGCCTCACTCCCAAGGCAGGCGGCCCAGCCCAGATTCGATCCCTAGTCAGAGGACTAGACCCTGCATGCCGCAGTGAAGCCCTGGAACAGCCAAATAAATGAGCATTTTTAAAACAATGTGACACAGACGGACTTATCTACAAAGCAGAAACAGACTCACAGACGGAGAGAACAGGCTTGTGATTGCCTAGTGGGAGGGGCTGGGAGAGAGAGAAACTGAGACTCTGGGGTTAGCAGATGCAAACAATTATACACAGGATGGCTAAATAACAAGGTCCTACTTCATGGTACAGGGAACTATACTCAATGTCCTGTAATAAACCATAATGGAAAAGAATATGACAAAGAAAAAAAGAACAAGTTTGCATTTGAGCATCTACAAACGAGTTTGCATTTGAGCGGCTTTGCAAACTAAGGAAGGGAATTTTTAAAAATCTGCCTCAAAGAAAAGTAAAACATAACTCTGAAAATAGTTCCACGACACAGAAACACATTAAGAAGACAAAAACCACTGAAAACAGCTCTGTACCTAGAGAATACTTAATTTTATATTTTGAATGGATGATTATTTATACCAATCAATTAAACATGTATCTTAAGCATCCATAAGCTTCTGCTTTGGAAGAGTCTGACATCCAACCAGGAGAGTAACGGTGATTAAGAGAGCCCACTTTTAAATACCATCATTTTATCTTCATGTACTAGGCTGTGAAATAAGTCTTCCATGGGACAATATAAATATGTGTGTAAAAATATGGTTTACAGCACAAAGTCAAGCAGGAGAAAGGGTCTGATGCAGGAGCACCTGTGGTTCCTGCGGAAGCCAGGATGGAGCTTTACTGCTCCAGCCCCCTGCCTTCCTCCGACCGTATCACCCCAGACTGGCAATGCTGACAGGGCTCTCCCGGAGAGCAGCGGTCCCCAACCTTTTTGGCACCAGGGACCGGTTCTGTGGGAGACAATTTCTCCACAGCCCAGGGGGAGGGGATGGTTTTGGGATGATTCAAGCACATCACGTCTGTTATGACTCCACTGATCTGGCAGGAGGTGGCGCTCCGGGGGAATGTGAGCACTGTGGAGTGACTGCAGATACAGACGGGCCTCGTGCACTCGCCGCCACTTATTCTGCTGTGCGGCTCGGTTCCTAGCAGGCCATGGACCGGGGACCCCTGCCATAGACGCACTGTGTTCCCCTGCCCACTTTTTAAATTTATGTTATTGAAATATAGCTGATTTACAATGTGGCATTAATTTCCGCTGTATAGCACAGTGACTCAGATATCCATATACAGACATTCTTCTTCATTTCCTTTTCCATTACGCTTTATCAAAGCATATTGAATACAGTTCCCTGTGCTATACTGTAGGACCTTGTTGCTCATCCATTCTACATGTGATAGTCTGAATCTGCTAATGCCAAACTCCCAATCCTTGGCAACCAGATGTCTGCTCTCTGTGTCTGTGAGTCTCTTTCGTAGACAGGTAAGTTCATTTGTGTCATATTTTAGATTCCACACATAAGTGATATCATATGGTGTCTGTCTTTCTCTGACTTACTTCACTTAGTGTGATAATCTCTAGGTCCATCCATGTTGCTGGACATGGCGTTATCTCATCGCTTTTTATGGCTGTGCAGTATTCTATTATAGCTATGTATCTATGTAGATATATATGGGCTTCCAGGGTAGCTCAGCTGGTAAAGAATTCATGGGTTTTGATTCATGGGTCAGGAAGTTCCCCTGAGAAGGGATAGGCTACCCACTTCAGTGGCTTCCCTGGTGACTCAGATGGTAAAGAATCCGCCTGCAATGTAGAAGACCTGGGTTCGATCCCTGGGATGGGAATATCCTCTGGAAAAGGGAAAGGCTACCCACTCCAGTACTCTTTCCTGCAGAATCCCCATGGACAGGACCCTGGAGGGCTACAGTCCATGGGGTCACAAAGAGTTGGACACAACTGGGCGATTAAGCAGAGCACTACATATATACGTATGTATATATACATACGTATATATGTATGTACACACACACACACACGTACCACAACTTCATTATCCATTCATCTATCAATGGACGTTTAGGTTGTTTCCATGTCTTTGGCCTGCCGACTTTTAAAAATTATTGGCAAACATTTAAAATTGGGAATTTTACATGAAATTGCAGGTGTGGATCATTGATCCTAGAGATAGTTTCCCCTTTCTAGAAAGAACACATGCTTTCCAGGCTAACACAGAGCTTACTAGCCTCTTTATCCATTTATGACACCTGCCCCTGCAGGCATCTGACTTTAGGGCCCTCCCATAAATTAAGGCAAGAAAGACATTGCTGCATGCAGAGATTAAGAATGACAGAGGCAGGGATGTGGGGATGATGGTAATCAATAAAAGGGGGACGTTTAAAAACTAAGGAGAAGGGAACTGAAGAGAAGACAAAATAAAACAAAGAGGGCAATCAAAGACATCGGTTCACTAGTGTCAGACAGAAAGAGTGCTGCTACATTCCTACTGATGCCCCTGCTGCTCTCATTCTGCTCCATCCCCAAGAACCCCGGGAACCAGACCCTGATGCCCCTGCTGCTCTCATTCTGCTCCATCCCCAAGAACCCTGGGAACCAGACCCTGCTGCAGGATTCAGGAAGAACTGGCCCGTGATCGCTGCGAACTGAGCTGGACCTGCCCCCACCACACTGCTGAGCCCACTGGTTTTGCTCCTAATCCTTCCCCTGGTCAATCCTGCTCCGCATGTGTTCCTCCCACCCCACTCTAGGTTGTAGGAGGCTTTCTGTTGGAAAGAAGACATGGGTATGATCATGCATGTGGAATCCTAAGGTATTAGCACAGGATGTTTGCAGAGACCAAACCCCAACTACCATCCACGCTGTTAGTCATGAAGCTAAAAGATGTACATGATGTTGTCTTCATCACAGGAGACTGGAATGCAAACGTAGGAAGTCCAAGAGATACCTGAAGTAACAGACAAGTTTGACCTTGGAGTACAAGTGAAACAGGGCAAAGGCTAATAGACTTTTGCCAAGAGAACTTATCGATCATAGCAAACACCCTCTTCCAACAACACAAGAGAAGACTCTACACATGGACATCACCAGATGGTCAATATCAAAATCAGATTGATTATATTCTTTGCAGTCAAAGATGGAGAAGCTCTATACAGTCAGCAAAAACAATACCAGGAGCTGACTGTGGCTCAGATCATGAACTCCTTATTGCCAAATTCAGACTGAAATAGAAGAAAGTAGGGAAAACCACTGAATGGAAAACCATTCAGGTATGACCTAAATCAAATATAATCTTATGATTATACAGTGGAAGTGAGAAATATATTTAAGGAATAAGATCTGATAGACAGAGTGCCTGAAGAACATTGTACAGGAGGCAGTGATCAAGACCATTCCCAAGAAAAAGAAATGCAAAAAGACAAAATGGTTGTCTGAGGAGGCTTTACAAATAGCTGAGAAAAGAGAAATGAAAGGCAAAGGAGAAAAGGAAAGATATACCTATTTGAATGCAGAGTTCCAAAGAATAGCAAGGAGAGAGAAGAAAGGCTTCCTCGGTGATCAATGCCAAGAAATAGAGGAAAACAACAGAATGGGAAAGACTAGAGATCTCTTCAAGACAATTAGAGATACCAGGGAAACACTTCATGCAAAGGTGGGGCACAATAAAGGACAGAAACAGTATGGACCTAACAGAAGCAGAAGATATTAAGAAAAGGTGGCAAGAATACACATAATGGTACAGAAAAAACCTTCATGACCCAGATAATCACGATGGTGTGATCACCCACCTAGAGCCAGACATCCTGGAATGTGAAGTCAATTGGGCCTTAGAAAGCATCACTATGAACAAAGCTAGTGGAGGTGATGGAATTCCAGTTGAGCTATTTCAAATCCTGAAAGATGATGCTTTTAAGGCGCTGCAGTGGCCACAGGACTGGAAAAGATCAGTTTTCGTTCCAATCCCAAAGAAAAGTAATGCCAAAGAATGTTCAAACTACTGCACAATTGCACTCATCTCACATGCTATCAAAAATGCTCAAAATTCTCCAAATTAGGTTTCAACAGTACATGAATTGAGAACTTCTTGAAAGTCCCTTGGACTGCAAGGAGATCCAACCAGTCCATTCTGAAGGAGATCAGCCCTGGGATTTCTTTGGAAGGAATGATGCTAAAGCTGAAACTCCAGTACTTTGGCCACCTCATGAGAAGAGCTGACTCATCGGAAAAGACTCTGATGCTGGGAGGGATTGGGGGCAAGAGGAGAAGGGGACGACAGAGGATGAGATGGCTGGATGGCATCACTGACTAGATGGACATGAGTCTGGGTGAACTCTGGGAGTTGGTGATGGACAGGGAGGCCTGGCATGCTGTGATTCATGGGGTTGCAAAGAGTCAGATACGACTGAGCGACTGATCTGATCTGATCTGATCTGAAGAAGAAGCAAAGGAAACAGAGATCAAATTACCAACAGGATCATCAAAAAGCAAGAGACTTCCAGAAAAACATCTATTTCTGCTTTATTGACTATGCCAAAGCCTTTGACTGTGTGGATCACAAAAAACTGTGGAAAATTCTTAAAGAGATGGGAATACCTGACCACCTTACCCGCCTCCTGAGAAATCTGTACACAGGTCAAGAAGCAACAGTTAGAACTGGACATGGAACAACAGACTTGTTCCAATGTTGATTCAAAATATAAAGATCATGACATCTGGTCCCATCATTTCATGGCAAATAGATGGGGAAACAATGGAAACAGTGACAGAATTTATTTTCTTGGGCTCTAAAATCACTGCACATGGTGAATGCAGCCATGAAATTAAAAGACGACTGCTCCTTGGAAGAAAACCTATGACAAACCTAGACAGCATATTTAAAAACAGAGACAGCACTTTACCAACAAAGGTCCAGCTAGTCAAGGCTACGGTTTTTCCAGTAGTCATGTATGGATGTGAGAGTTGGACTATAAAGAAAGCTGAACGCTGAAGAATTGATGCTTTTGAACCGTGGTATTGGAAAAGACTCTTGAGAGTCTCTTGGACTGCAAGGAGATCCAACCAGTCCATCCTAAAGGAAATCTATCCTGAATATTCATTGGAAGGACTGATGCTGAAGCTGAAGCTCCAATACTTTGGCAACCTGATGAGAACTGACTCATTGGAAAAGACCCTGATGCAGGAAAAGACTGAAGGTGGGAGAAGGGGATGACAGAGGATGAGATGGTTGGATGGCATCACTGACTCAATGGACGTGAGTTTGAATAAACTCCAGTAGTTGGTGATGGACAGGGAGGCCTGGCATGCTGCAGTTCAGGGGACTGCAACTGGGCAACTGAAGTGAGCTGAACTGACCTGCTAAAGACTGGATGTCAGGGAGAAGCTTTAGGACCTGAGAAACTGTTGGGCCTCTCTGGGCTTTGGTTTGCTCATCTGAGAAGTGGGAGACGAAACAGTATACGAGACACGGGGCTGCAGAGGCAGGATGCGGGATACTTGAAAAGTGCTGAGCTCAGAGGCCAACACGTAGAGAGCATTCAGGAACCTGAGCATCACTTGATGCTACCCAGTCGCATCCCTGGCTGATCATACCTTACTCCAAAATGGAAAGTAAGGTAACTAATAAAAAAGTGGTGGGGGACAAGGGAGATGTTTGTGTAATCTGGGCAGGGACTAAGTCCAGGTAAGCCTATATGACTGTCATTCCAGGAAACACTGAACCAACAGAGAAAGACAGAGAAGCTGGAAGTGCCTGGAACTAGGTCACATTAAGGAGCTGCTCTCAGGAGGCAGATCCACATCATCCTCACATCTGTCCTTCCCATCCTCGCTGACCAAGCCCTCAGCTCTTTGAGATACCCTTGTATCTTTCCAGTGCACTTCGCCTTTATTCTTTTTAAAATCAATTGCTTTTAAAATCAATATCCTTTTAAATTCATTGTCTTCATTGTTGTAGAAAACAACGAAAATTTAGACAAACACGTTTTAGGGGGAAAAAAAAAAGCAATTCTTTTCTGTTGAAACAAACAAGGCTGTCTTTACACCTTCATTTCATTACCTGTCTTCATTAATGAGACTCTAGATAACAGCTTGTACACAGCTATTCTCCCACTTCAGTTACTACTGCAATTAGGTGGAAGAATTAGTTTTTCGTTAAAAAAAAATAGCTTTTATCGTTGAAGTGAAGCCAAGTCCATGAAGCTTGCAATGTCTGGCTTCTACCCCCTGAGGAAGACAGGGCTGGCTCCACGGCTCCACGTGTTCAGGGAAGGTAACCGTGGGCTGTGGGCCCCACCAGAGTGGGACCAGCGAGCAGAGCCCAACCCAAGGAGGGCCACTGCCACAGCCGGGTCTCTGGAAGCGGCCCAACCAGGATGCTTCACGCTGCTGGCAACCCAGTCCAATCACAATGCAAAGTAGATTTCAAATGCTCTTCACTGACATTTGAGTTTTCCCAAAGATCTGCTGCCTATCCCAGCCCCAAAATACTTGAGATCCATGCAAAACCACCACGTGGTCCAAGGCCCCTACGTGGTGTCCTCTGGTTTGTAACAGATCTCTTTTTCAGAGAGATAATCAGAAATCGGAGAATCTTCCCTGCTTTATCCCTAGGGGAGGTTAGGTATCCAAACAGGAAGCAGAAATAGCCTGCACATGAACCTGGCTTTTATTTTCCACCAACCTAAATCTATTGAGGTTAAGGTTTTAGGAAAAAGACAGACAGCAGTACTATTCACAATAGCCAAGACTTGGAAACAAGCTAAAGTCCATCAATGGAGGAATGGCTAAAGAAGATGTAGTACATTTATACAATGGAATACTATTCAGCCATAAAAAGGGATGAAATAATGCCATTTGCAGCAACATGGACAGACCTAGAGATGATCATACTAAGCGAAGTAAGTCGGAAAGACACAAATACCATATGATAACCACTTACGTATGGAATGTGAAATATGACACAAATGAATTTATCTACAAAACAGAAAGAGACTCACAGCATAGAGAACAGACTTGTAGTTGCCAAGGGGGAGGGAGGAGGAGGTGGAAAGGACTGGGAGTTTGGGGTTAGCAGATGCAAACTAGTATATATAGGAAGGATAAACAATAAGGTCCTTACTGTAGAGCACAGGGGACTGTATTCAATATCCTGTGATAAACCATTAATGAGGAAGAAGATAAAACACAATAAATGTAAGTATAACGGAGTCACTTTGCTATATAGCAAAAGCTAACACAACACTGTAAATCAACTAGACTTCAATAAAATTTAAAAAATAATATCAATACTCCTGTTTTTCTGACTTCTCTATAACAAGAAAACAGGTAAACTCTTTTCCCTGAGCTTTTAAGACAAATCCATTCCTGCTTTTGCAGAGCTGACCGCACAGCTCTCTCTCCAGGTCCCCGCTTAGTCCTGCTGCACACTTGGGATTAGTCTGAACTCCAACCCCACCTTCCTCCCCTTCCCAGCTGCAACTCCTGACCATGAAATCCTGCTTAAGGGTTTTTCCCTTCTCTCCTTCTCAACTGGTGCTTTCCCAGTCAGCCTGAGCACTTCCTCCAACAATAATATAAGACCAAGAATTTTTTTAAATGGATATCCGTGTTCAGAAAACAATACGATGACTCCTACCAGAAACACACACACGCCATGGAATAAGTGAAGAGCCGTCCCCTGGGGGCCATTGCGCTTCCTCCTGAACTGGTCTTGTGTCTGTGTCCACAGCACCAGAACCAGCTGGAAAGTGAACAGGTAAGGAATTCAGCTACCTTAAAAAAATCTATTCAGTAAAAACCACTGCATTAATAAATTAACCACTTATTAGTCTGATGGCTAATTTTACATGTCAACTCAGCTAGGCCATGGCACAGAGTTTTTGGCAAAATGCCAGTCTAGATGCTGCTGTGAAGATTCTTCAGATGCGATTTCAAGCTAAGCACATCCATAGCGTGGGTGGGCCTCATCCAAGCAGTTGAAGGTCTTAAGAGCAAAGAGCAAATTTTCTCAAAAAAGAAGGAATTTTCCTTAAGAATCAATACAGAAACCCAACATGAGTTTTCAGCCTGATGTCCCATGAAATTCAGATTCAAAGCTGTAATGTCAACTCTTAACCTGAATTTCCAGGCTGCGGACTGTCCTACAGATGTTGGAAAATAAATCTGTGTGTGTGTGTTCCATGGGTTCTGTTTCTCTGGGGAACCCTAACTTGACTCACATTTACTGCATGTTAGGGAAATAGAAACACCTCGAATAATTCACATTTCACAATTTCACGGAAGACCAGGCAGGACCTTCACCAGATCTCACCACGCAAACTACCCCGAGAAAGTCATTTCACCTCTCTGACTTGCCCATATTCTAAACGCAGTGACTCGCACCCACCTCCTTGGATGTCAGACGCCACTAAAATGAGATCATGTGTGTAAAGCATCTAACACAATGCCTGCCTGCCATGATACTCAATGCATTCTTATAGCATCCTACAAGGAAAACATAAAATGAAAACCAGACAAAAAGTACTCAGAATGGCAACGATGGCAGATTACAAAAAGTATATAATTTGGGGGACTTGAAAAAACTTCTCACCTCCTTTCACAGTGACGCCTAGAATTCCAGCAATTAACATTCATTCTTTTTTTTTAACTGAAGGGTAGCTGATTTACAATGTTGTGTTAGGTTCAGGGATACAGCAAAGTGATTCAGTTATATAACACAAACGTGTTCTTTCTAAGGTTCTTTTCTCTCACAGATTTTTGCAAGATATTGAGTACAGTTTCCTGTGCTATCCAGTAGGTCCTCATTGGTTGTCTACTTTATAAACAATAATGAGTATCTGCTAATCTCAAACTCCTAATTTATTCCTCCCCCTTTCCCCTTTGGTAGCCCTAAGCTTGTTTTCTATGTCTGTAATTCTATTTCTGTTCTGTAAATAAATCAATTTGTATCATCTTTGTAGACTCCACAGATAAGTGATATCGTATGATATTTATTTTTCTCTGTCTGACTTACTTCACTTAGTATGATCATCTCTGGGTCCACTTATCCTGCTGCAAATAGCATTATTTCATTCTCTTTCGTGGCTGAATGGACCTCTGGGTTGCGTCCACGTCTTGGCTAATGTAAACAGTGCTACAGTGAACGCTGGGGGGAATGTATCTTTCAAATTACAGTTTTCACCAAATATATGCCGAGGAGTGGGATTGCTGGATCATATGGTAACTCTAAGGACGATTCATAAAATAAAGATTCATTATTCTAGTTTAAAGCTTTTTTATTTCTAATCCAGTTTCTCCCATACAGGAAACAGTAAGTGATGTCAGTCATTCACCCGTTAGTGTGAATAAGGGCGTGAGTGTCCATCCTGAAGGATATTTTGATAAAAGGAAGAGGTGACACAGAGGCTCTTAAGAGGTAAAACAAACTCTGTCTGCCTCATCATTTCCCCTAGAGCCATGTGACTCTCAGAGACAGAGATTCAAGGACCCAAAAGAGTACTAACAGAACCGTGGGCTGGCTGTAATTCAGATCGCCGCTAAAGAGGACCACTGCCTGGGGTTCGAGCTCATAATTCAGATGTGACGGTCCTCTCCTCTGCTTCCTTAGCTCAGGTCTCAGGCTCTCTCTCCTACTCTGCTGAGCCAGAGACAGACAGCCTCATCTTCTCTCCGCCGCGCTGCCTCTCCAGGGAGAACGTGAGCTGTCCAGCAGTGTGACAGAATCAGAAGATCTGCTTCAAAGCCTGGTGCCATAGCGTCTGAGATCCTCCTGTGAGGGCCTCAGTCGCCAGTGTTCTCGCTGTGACAGGCCTGCAAACTGCACACACTTACAGGAGGGCTAACAGAACACAAAAAGGCCCCCTAAGCTATTAGTAATGCAGGCAATCTCCCCCAAAACAGAATGCTACAGGTCACCTGAGAGCAATCAAAGCCACAGAGAAAAGGCAGAAAGCTGAAAAAAAGTAAAACTGTTCCCAATCTGGTGAATTTTCTGCCTCACTATAATAAAGTAGGAGGCCCACAGATCAGGGCTTTCACCACCAGTTCAGGCATTTACTGGCCTTGTTACACGCCTTTGAGTCACAGCTTCTGTGAACCCTGGATTCCTCATCTATGACTGGGAACAGCACCTACCTCCCAGGGTTGTTCCAGAAGAGGAATATATGGTCCAGGGCCCCGAGGACCAAGCCAAGCAACAGGAGGAACAGACGAAGGACAGTGATCATTTTAAAGAGCTATGCCAACACAGCCGACTGGACAGAGCCCCACGGTCAGAGCTGCGCAGCCTGGGGCAAACTTCCAAGCCCCTGGGAGCTTTCCGGTCCTATCTTAGTTAATGACTGAATTCAACCAGATTACTGAAAGGGTCAGCAGGGACACGCGTATAGCACATAGTAGGCACTGCAAAAATGAGAGCAGTTCTTACCCAAGCTCCTCTACAGTCCATTCCCCACACAGAAGCAGGACTGAACCTTTAAAAGCAGCCGTCAGAGTGCAGCCTGCCCGTCCTCAGACCCCCAGCGACCACCCCGCTGCCCTCGGAGTGACCCCAAAGCCCGTGCTCTGGCCACAAGGCCTCACTGTCAGTCTTCAGCTTTCTGCTCAAATGTTTGTTTCTTGTGTTTTGTCTTGTTTGGCCACACCCAGCAGCATGCGAGATCTCATTTCCCCAAATAGGGATTGAACCCGCGCCCCTGCAGTGGAAGTGCAGAGTCTTAACTGCTGGACCACCAAGGACATCCAAATGCCATCTTTTTAGAGAAGTTCTTTCTGAACAACCGGACACTGTAATATCGCCCCCTCCTCCCTTCCCTCAAACTCCCGCCTCCCCCTGCCCCAACGCCACCAACCTGCTTCAGTTCCCCCACAGCACCCGTCACCACCCGACACGTTGTTCAGTCCACAAGAATCTGTGTGCTGCCTGTCTGCAAAACATGCTCCATGAGCACAGGAGCTGTGTTTTCTTCTCGGTTCGCTCACCAGCTCCTGACCCAGTGACAAGCCCATAGCAGGGGCTCAGTCAGCATTTGTGAAATGGAAAGATAAACAGTGCGTGGGATTTGCAAAAGCACCTGTCCTGCCCAACACTCAGGAAGGGCTCAGGAAACGCCGGTCTCTCCTCCCCGCTCCCACAGTCATCGCCCGCCAGACTTGTCCTGAAGCTTGTCTTGAAAGAAGACGTTCATAGCATCACCCACAACCCACAGTGAACTTTCTAACCACACAGCAGAAGTGGAACCACCCTCAGCCAGCTCACTGGGGAGGGTCAGAGACCGAGGTCAGGCAGAGCCCTGGGGGCTGGCAGCACCGGCCCCCTGCCCAGCCTCACCACCCACCTGCCACGTGACTGTGGGTCAGCCCAGGACCTGCTCTGAGCTTCTGTTTCCTAATCTGCAGAGAGAATCCACCTCCTAGGGCTGCTGCTGGGACGAAGTGAGCACAGCGCCTGGAAGTGCTGACGAAATGCCAGCTCCCGTTATGATCATCAGTTAGCACCAGGGAATATGCTGTCAGTGTGAAAGGTATTCGCGTCTTCACAACTTCTATTCTTAGATGGTTTCACTTATTTATGGTTAACTCTGGAGCTAATGGAGTCCTCAGATTTTAGGCGGATCTAAAAACAGGAAATAGTGATAGTCTTTTGCTTATAAAAAGCAGCATTCTCATTTCAGAAGCCATTTTTCACTTCCCTAGGATTCTGAAACATCTACACCTCAGACTTCCTGATTCTTCGGTTCTACTAACAAGATAAGTCTGCCTGGAGTCATAGTGATTACATGTATTCTAGAAACAAATTTAAGATATCTGTGTTGTCTGGTTAATACTACCATTATGATAGAGGTTTTTTTTTTAAGACTTGTTTATTTATTGGCTCTGGCGGGTCTGTGCCGCACACATCCTATTTCTAGCCGGGGTGCACAGGCTTCCTGTTCTGGGGGCTTCTCTTGTCTTGGGCACAGGTTCTAGGCACATGGCTTCAGCAGTGGTAACATGTGGGCTGTGGCACACAGGCTGAGCTGCTCCGCAGCATGTGGGACCTCCCTGAACCAGGCGTGGAACCGGTCTCCCCTGCATTGCAAGGCAGATTCTTAACCACCGGACCACCCGGAAAGGCCTATTATAGAGTTCTTTAAGATAAGTTTTCTGGATTTTCTAAATTAATTTCAAACATGGGGACTCGGTTCATTTTATGAAACATAATATACATTTTTAAAAATTTATAGATATAAAGCATTTGAAATGTTTAGCTAACCTGGGCATTTAAGCCTAGAAACACTATAGCACAGAAGAGAGTAAGTTCAACTAGAAGGTTCTGCCTCCACTGAGTCTGAAAATCACAGGATACATCTGCAACTACAGATACATCCAGCATCTCAGATCACTTTCCTGGGCCCTGCATGGCAGCAAAGGCACAGGCTTTGTGAACTGGGCCCCGCGACAGAGGGAGCTTAGACTTCGACTCAGAGGAACCCTCTCCAAGGGGATTCTGTGGCTGGAGGAAGGGATCAAGGAGAGGGAAACTTGGAGGCCAAGCAGGAACACGCAAGCAGGGAAGCACTTTTCCCTCATGAAGAGAACTGCAACCCACTCGCAGGGCGCCAACGATGAACCAGCCACGTGCTGTGCAAAGCCCACACCCCCAGCCTTCTCTCCCTGGGCTGACGCTAGAGCCTTCGGAAGCAACAGCTGGTGGGTAAGGGAGAAAATGGAGAAGACAGAGACAGGAAGCCAGTTATGTCCTTTGCCACTTCCACCTGAATCTGGCTCAAGCTGAGTGAAGAGAGGAGCACTGGATCTAAAGCTGTGATAACACAGAAGACCAGACTGCATTATATTGTTACACGTCTAGGCTCAAATCTTTAATGTTTGAAAGTAATCCAAGGACTCGTGCAATAGGGAAGAAACTTTGTTCTATTACCAGTTAATCACTAAAGGGAAGTGTCTACACAACGGCCCATCTCTGCGAACTCTTCCTCCGAGGTAATGAGCATTAAGCAAAAATACCTTTGTTTAGCTCACAGGAACCATCCTGACCAGGCCCACCTGTGAATGACTGCAGGAAGGGAGAAATTAACACATCCCCTCGGGAGACTGACCAGAACCAGGGAATGTTTGACTCCACACCCTCCCATTTTAGTATAAAAGCCTGAATTCTAACTCAGGCAGGACGGTTCTTTGGGACATGAGTTCGCCATCTTCTTAGCTTGCTGACTTTTCAATAAAGCTGCTATTCCTTGCCCCCAACAACTTGTTTCTTGATTTACTGGCCTGTCACGTGGTGAGCAACATGAGCCTGGCCTCAGTAACACTTTCCATTATCTAAGAGTGACTGGAAAAGCGGAATCTGTCTTGAGTTTTTCCTTGGGGGCAGAAATAGAGATTGGTGAAAAAGAATAAATCTGATTTCTCTTCCTACCCTAATCAATAAATAGATTGCACACAAAGATAGTGCTCTGTAGCTGTCCTCCCCCTCTTCCCATAGGCAACCAGCTTCAACTCTGGTTTTTATGGCATTCATCTCTACAGTTCTAAACAATATGCACGTGGTAGTATCTCCATATTCATCGATTTTAGATATTATCTAATGAATTCCAATTATGGTAGACAAAGATTATACCATTGTTACATAACTTTTGCTTAAAGCCATAGCTAGTGATTTCGTGGTTAATTTCATGCTAATTTATCCACTGCTGAGTCAGGCAGCATATCATGATTAGATTTCCTTGCATAATCAAAATTTCATTTTTCTTGGAGTTAATAATTGCCTCATTTCTTCCTATTGTCTTCATTTAAATTTCTAATTTTTGACACGTGCAAAAAGCTCCTCTCGACATTCATTTTCCCTATGGTCAAATCTGCCCCATTTTTGCTCCTGGAGAAGTCTTTTCTGGTACCGTCCGCCCTCCTCCTCCATCTCAGCTGCCTGCCCCCAGGTCTGCTGTATGATGATGCTGGGCCACCCTCCGTCATCATCTGCTGATCCTCTTCGTCTCTTCACTGACCTTCCTATTGGGTGCTAAGTGTCCGATGTTCTCTTAGAACACCCCTACCCTACTATGTTGTAACAGCTTTGTCCGTGGTCCATGAGACCTGAAGGCCCTTGAGGTAGGAGCATCATGTCACCCACCTCTGTGACCCCAGGATCCTATCCAGCTGGCGCTCTATCCACACCCAGCATGTCAATGCTACGTGCCAACCACTGTTCCGAGCACAGTGAAAAGATGATGCTCACAGGAACATGATGAAGTCACAGCTGCCCATCTACAGCTGAGGAATCAAGCCCACTGGAAGCAGATAGAGTCACAGCACCCCTGGCCCTGAGCTAGGCGTGCTAAATCCAGAGCTGAAGCTCACACAGGCAGGTGGCTCCAGAAAACACACTGTCCGCCTCTCCGTCAGACTGCTTACACTGCAGAGAAGCTTGTCTTAACTCAAGAAAAAGTAAACTGGCCCAGCCTGCTGATAAACCAGGTGCAGCTGTAGCATACAACACACAAATGTTCAAACTTCTGCCCCCAGGATGAACAGATGAATTTCAAAAAGGTATCCAGAAAGGTGCTTTTGGATATATCAATATAAACCACAGTCTAACTTGGCTTTTCACCACAATAACTGAGCCTATGATTTTCCTTTTCTCCACTCCTCTCCCTTATTTCTCACCTCACAGCTTTCTCTTACTCCATGATGACTCAGCAGTAACTATTCAGAAAAAAAGGAGATCAGAGGTTCATTATTAAAAATTTATTGAAATTCCACAATTCAGAGGCTTAGACTACAAAGCCCAGTCTCCTTCTTCTAAGGGGACATCACTCCTCTCAGAATTTTATTAAAGTACAGTTGATTTATAATTTTGTGTTAACTTCTGCTACATAGCAAAATGACCCAGTTACACATATATATTCTTTTCCATATTCTTTTCCATCATGGTTTATCACAGGATTGAATACAGTTCCCATTCTCATTATTAAAGTCAGAGTAGAGACAAGACTACAATGAAGCAATGACTTTTTGTAAAGATAGCTTTCATACGTCTCTAAGAAACCAGTGCTGTTCTGGT